>NW_026610739.1:0-179000 GCF_029499605.1 Hyla sarda
TCATGAGACTGAAACATTTTTTCTTCACTTCAACAGCATATAACCCCTTGAGACGTTATGTATGTTGATTTGACAAAATTGGTGAATTAAAAAAAATTGGGGTTAAAAAATGTTGAGATTGTAGGCTATGGAAGCGTTTCTGTGTACTGTTTGTTGCATAAAATGATGCAAAGAATTGGTCAGGCACCAATTTTGGAGATGGATAGGAAGGCTGTAGGGGAGGAGGAGGCCTCTATTAGGGTACAGTATCTAACATTTCGCTGTGCTCTCAATAGATAATACAGTAAAGTTTCCATAGCCAGCTATCTTAACTCTGTTTAATACAGTGGTCCCTCAACATACGATGGTAATTCGTTCGAAACGAGCCATCGTTTGTCGAATCCATCGTATGTTGAGGGATTCGTGCAATGTAAAGTATAAGGAGCTGTACTCACCTGATCCCGCTGCTCCCGATGGTGACCCCGGGCCTCCACTGGACTCTCCTGGTCTTCTCCGGTGCTCTGCTTTCTTCCGCAAGGCCTTACTGGGCCTGCGTAGCGACGTCATTACGCCGCTGCGTACGCCATTCCTATTGGATGACGTGGGCAGCAGCGTATTGACGTCATCAGAGAGGGCCGAGAAGACACCGGAAGATCAGCGCTGGACCCGGAGGGCACCCCGGAGCATCGTGGAGGGGTAAGTAATACTTACTGCACCACACAGCGAACATTAAGCGGCTATTTGGCAGCAGCTTAAGCATTTTTCGCTGCCGGATAGCACTTGATGCGATGGCCCCGACATAAAAAAGCATTGTATGTCGATGCTGACATCGACATGCGATGGCCTCTGAGAGGCCATCGTATGTCGATTTGATCATATGTCGGGGCCATCGTAGGTCGGGGGTGTCACTGTATTGTACTATTTGATTTTGACAGGAGCTGGCAATTTTTTATATTACAAAAGCCTAGTATGAAGGAAGTTTGTTGTTCTTATATCTGTATGTAAAATGTGTAGTTTTGCCATGTGTACATTTATACCAATAGTGGGCTGTACTTGCAAGCCATTGTAATGATTTTTTTGTATTCCTATTTGTACCTTTTTTTTTAACCCAAATCACAGTTTGTTTTTATTATTGTCCATGATTTTTAAACAAAATCATAAGACTGAAACATTTTTCTTCACTTCAACAGCATATAACCCCTTGAGACGTTATGTATGCTGATTTGACAACATTGGTGAATTTTAAAAATTTGGTTTAAAATTTTTTGAGAATGTAGGCTATGGAAGCGTTTCTGTGTACTGTCATTTGCATAAAATGATGCAAAGAATTGGTCAGGCACCAATTTTGGAGATGGATAGGAAGGCTGTAGGGGAGGAGGAGGCCTCTATTAGTGCACAGTATCTAACATTTCGCTGTGCTCTCAATAGATAATACAGTAAAGTTTCCATAGCCAGCTATCTTAACTCTGTTTAATATTGTATCATATGATTTTGACAGGAGGTGCCAATTTTTGTTATTAAAAAAGCCTACTATGAAGGAACTTTGTTGTTCTTATATCTGTATCTAAAATGTGTAGTTTTGCTATGTGTACATTCATACCAATATTGGGCTGTACTTGCCAGCTATTGTCATGATTTTATTGTATTCCTATTTGTACCTTTTTTTTTTAACCCAAATCTTAGTTTGTTTTTATTATTGTCCATGATTTTTAACCAAAATTATGAGACTGAAACATTTTTTATTCATTTCAACAGCATATAACCCCTTGAGACGTTATGTATGTTGATTTGACAAAATTGGTGAATTAAAAAAATATTTGGGTTAAAAAATGTTGAGATTGTAGGCTATGGAAGCGTTTCTGTGTACTGTCATTTGCATAAAATGATGCAAAGAATTGGTAAGGCACCAATTTTGGAGATGATAGGAAGGCTGTAGGGGAGGAGGAGGCCTCTATTAGGGCACAGTGTCTAACATTTCGCTGTGCTCTCAATATATAATACAGTAAAGTTTCCATAGCCAGCTATCTTAACTCTGTTTAATTTTGTACTATTTGATTTTGACAGGAGGTGGCCATGTTTTTTATTACAAAAGCCAAGTAAGAAGGAACCTTGTTGTTTTTACATCTGTATCTAAAATGTATAGTTTTGCTATGTGTACATTTATACCAATATTGGGCTGTACTTGCCAGCTATTGTCATGATTTTATTGTATTCCTATTTATACCTTTTTTAACCCAAATAATAATTTGTTTTTATTATTGTCCATGATTTTTAACCAAAATCATGAGACTAAAACATTTTTTCTTCACTTCAACAGCATATAACCACTTGAGACGTTATGCATGTTGATTTGACAAAATTGGTAAATTAAAAATATTTGGGTTAAAAAATGTTGAGATTGTAGGCTATGGAAGTGTTTCTGTGTACTGTCATTTGCATAAAATGATGCAAAGAATTGGTCAGGCACCAATTTTGGAGATGGATAGGAAGGCTGTAGGGGAGGAGGAGGCCTCTATTAGGGTACAGTATCTAACATTTCGCTGTGCTCTCAATAGATAATACAGTAAAGTTTCCATAGCCAGCTATCTTAACTCTGTTTAATACAGTGGTCCCTCAACATATAATGGTAATTCGTTCCAAACGAGCCATCGTTTGTCGAATCCATCGTATGTTGAGGGATTCGTGTAATGAAAAAGTATAAGAAGCTGTACTCACCTGTCCCCGCCGCTCGCGATGGTGTCCACGCCGCTCCCAATGGAGACCCCGGGCCTCCGCTGGACTCTCCTGGTCTTCTCCGGTCCTCTGCTGTCTTCCACAAGGCCTTACTGGGCCTGCGTAGCAATGTCATTACGCCGCTGCTGACGCCATTCCTATTGGATGACGTGGGCAGCAGCGTATTGACGCCATCGGAGAGGGCCGAGAAGACACCGGAAGACCAGCGCTTGACCCGGAGGGCACCCCGGAGCATCGTGGAGGGGTAAGTAATACTTACCTCACCACTCAGGGAACATTAAGCTGCTATCCGGCAGCAGCTTAAGCATTTTCGCTGTCGGATAGCACTTGATGCGATGGCCCCGACATAAAAAAGCATCGTATGTCGATGCTGACATCGACATGCGATGGCCTCTGAGAGGCCATCGTATGTCGATTTGATCATATGTCGGGGCCATCGTAGGTCGAGGGGGGGTCACTGTATTGTACTATTTGATTTTGACAGGAGCTGGCAATTTTTTATATTACAAAAGCCTAGTATGAAGGAAGTTTGTTGTTCTTATATCTGTATGTAAAATGTGTAGTTTTGCCATGTGTACATTTATACCAATAGAGGGCTGCACTTGCAAGCCATTGTAATGATTTTTTTGTATTCCTATTTGTACCTTTTTTTTTACCCAAATCATAGTTTGTTTTTATTAATGTCCATGATTTTTAAACAAAATCATGAGACTGAAACATTTTTCTTCACTTCAACAGCATATAACCCCTTGAGACGTTATGAATGCTGATTTGACAACATTGGTGAATTTAAAAAATTTGGGTTAAAAAATGTTGAGAATGTAGGCTATGGAAGCGTTTCTGTGTACTGTTTGTTGCATAAAATGATGCAAAGAATTGGTCATGCACCAATTTTGGAGATGGATAGGAAGGCTGTAGGGGAGGAGGAGGCCTCTATTAGGGTACAGTATCTAACATTTCGCTGTGCTCTCAATAGATAATACAGTAAAGTTTCCATAGCCAGCTATCTTAACTCTGTTTAATATTGTACTATATGATTTTGACAGGAGGTGCCAATTTTTGTTATTACAAAAGCCTAGTATGAAGGAACTTTGTTGTTCTTATATCTGTATCTAAAATGTGTAGTTTTGCTATGTGTACATTTATACCAATATTGGGCTGTACTTGCCAGCTATTGTCATGATTTTATTGTATTCCTATTTTTTTGTATTCCTTTTTTATTGTATTCCTTTTTTAACCCAAAATCATAGTTTGTTTTTATTATTGTCCATGATTTTTAACCAAAATCATGAGACTGAAAATTTTTTCTTCACTTCAACAGCATATAACCCCTTGAGACGTTATGTATGTTGATTTGACAAAATTGGTGAATTAAAAAAAATTGGGGTTAAAAAATGTTGAGATTGTAGGCTATGGAAGCGTTTCTGTGTACTGTTTGTTGCATAAAATGATGCAAAGAATTGGTCAGGCACCAATTTTGGAGATGGATAGGAAGGCTGTAGGGGAGGAGGAGGCCTCTATTAGGGTACAGTATCTAACATTTCGCTGTGCTCTCAATAGATAATACAGTAAAGTTTCCATAGCCAGCTATCTTAACTCTGTTTAATACAGTGGTCCCTCAACATACGATGGTAATTCGTTCGAAACGAGCCATCGTTTGTCGAATCCATCGTATGTTGAGGGATTCGTGCAATGTAAAGTATAAGGAGCTGTACTCACCTGATCCCGCTGCTCCCGATGGTGACCCCGGGCCTCCACTGGACTCTCCTGGTCTTCTCCGGTGCTCTGCTTTCTTCCGCAAGGCCTTACTGGGCCTGCGTAGCGACGTCATTACGCCGCTGCGTACGCCATTCCTATTGGATGACGTGGGCAGCAGCGTATTGACGTCATCAGAGAGGGCCGAGAAGACACCGGAAGATCAGCGCTGGACCCGGAGGGCACCCCGGAGCATCGTGGAGGGGTAAGTAATACTTACTGCACCACACAGCGAACATTAAGCGGCTATTTGGCAGCAGCTTAAGCATTTTTCGCTGCCGGATAGCACTTGATGCGATGGCCCCGACATAAAAAAGCATTGTATGTCGATGCTGACATCGACATGCGATGGCCTCTGAGAGGCCATCGTATGTCGATTTGATCATATGTCGGGGCCATCGTAGGTCGGGGGTGTCACTGTATTGTACTATTTGATTTTGACAGGAGCTGGCAATTTTTTATATTACAAAAGCCTAGTATGAAGGAAGTTTGTTGTTCTTATATCTGTATGTAAAATGTGTAGTTTTGCCATGTGTACATTTATACCAATAGAGGGCTGCACTTGCAAGCCATTGTAATGATTTTTTTGTATTCCTATTTGTACCTTTTTTTTTACCCAAATCATAGTTTGTTTTTATTAATGTCCATGATTTTTAAACAAAATCATGAGACTGAAACATTTTTCTTCACTTCAACAGCATATAACCCCTTGAGACGTTATGAATGCTGATTTGACAACATTGGTGAATTTAAAAAATTTGGGTTAAAAAATGTTGAGAATGTAGGCTATGGAAGCGTTTCTGTGTACTGTTTGTTGCATAAAATGATGCAAAGAATTGGTCATGCACCAATTTTGGAGATGGATAGGAAGGCTGTAGGGGAGGAGGAGGCCTCTATTAGGGTACAGTATCTAACATTTCGCTGTGCTCTCAATAGATAATACAGTAAAGTTTCCATAGCCAGCTATCTTAACTCTGTTTAATATTGTACTATATGATTTTGACAGGAGGTGCCAATTTTTGTTATTACAAAAGCCTAGTATGAAGGAACTTTGTTGTTCTTATATCTGTATCTAAAATGTGTAGTTTTGCTATGTGTACATTTATACCAATATTGGGCTGTACTTGCCAGCTATTGTCATGATTTTATTGTATTCCTATTTTTTTGTATTCCTTTTTTATTGTATTCCTTTTTTAACCCAAAATCATAGTTTGTTTTTATTATTGTCCATGATTTTTAACCAAAATCATGAGACTGAAACATTTTTTCTTCACTTCAACAGCATATAACCCCTTGAGACGTTATGTATGTTGATTTGACAAAATTGGTGAATTAAAAAAAATTGGGGTTAAAAAATGTTGAGATTGTAGGCTATGGAAGCGTTTCTGTGTACTGTTTGTTGCATAAAATGATGCAAAGAATTGGTCAGGCACCAATTTTGGAGATGGATAGGAAGGCTGTAGGGGAGGAGGAGGCCTCTATTAGGGTACAGTATCTAACATTTCGCTGTGCTCTCAATAGATAATACAGTAAAGTTTCCATAGCCAGCTATCTTAACTCTGTTTAATACAGTGGTCCCTCAACATACGATGGTAATTCGTTCGAAACGAGCCATCGTTTGTCGAATCCATCGTATGTTGAGGGATTCGTGCAATGTAAAGTATAAGGAGCTGTACTCACCTGATCCCGCTGCTCCCGATGGTGACCCCGGGCCTCCACTGGACTCTCCTGGTCTTCTCCGGTGCTCTGCTTTCTTCCGCAAGGCCTTACTGGGCCTGCGTAGCGACGTCATTACGCCGCTGCGTACGCCATTCCTATTGGATGACGTGGGCAGCAGCGTATTGACGTCATCAGAGAGGGCCGAGAAGACACCGGAAGATCAGCGCTGGACCCGGAGGGCACCCCGGAGCATCGTGGAGGGGTAAGTAATACTTACTGCACCACACAGCGAACATTAAGCGGCTATTTGGCAGCAGCTTAAGCATTTTTCGCTGCCGGATAGCACTTGATGCGATGGCCCCGACATAAAAAAGCATTGTATGTCGATGCTGACATCGACATGCGATGGCCTCTGAGAGGCCATCGTATGTCGATTTGATCATATGTCGGGGCCATCGTAGGTCGGGGGTGTCACTGTATTGTACTATTTGATTTTGACAGGAGCTGGCAATTTTTTATATTACAAAAGCCTAGTATGAAGGAAGTTTGTTGTTGTTATATCTGTATGTAAAATGTGTAGTTTTGCCATGTGTACATTTATACCAATAGTGGGCTGTGCTTGCAAGCCATTGTAATGATTTTTTTGTATTCCTATTTGTACCTTTTTTTTAACCCAAATCATAGTTTGTTTTTATTATTGTCCATGATTTTTAAACAAAATCATGAGACTGAAACATTTTTCTTCACTTCAACAGCATATAACCCCTTGAGACGTTATGTATGCTGATTTGACAACATTGGTGAATTTTAAAAATTTGGGTTAAAAAATGTTGAGAATGTAGGCTATGGAAGCGTTTCTGTGTACTGTCATTTGCATAAAATGATGCAAAGAATTGGTCAGGCACCAATTTTGGAGATGGATAGGAAGGCTGTAGGGGAGGAGGAGGCCTCTATTAGGGCACAGTATCTAACATTTCGTTGTGCTCTCAATAGATAATACAGTAAAGTTTCCATAGCCAGCTATCTTAACTCTGTTTAATATTGTACCATATGATTTTGACAGGAGGTGCCAATTTTTGTTATTTAAAAAGCCTAGTATGAAGGAACTTTGTTGTTCTTATATCTGTATCTAAAATGTGTAGTTTTGCTATGTGTACATTAATACCAATATTGGGCTGTACTTGCCAGCTATTGTAATGATTTTATTGTATTCCTATTTGTACCTTTTTTTAACCCAAATCTTAGTTTGTTTTTATTATTGTCCATGATTTTTAACCAAAATCATGAGACTGAAACATTTTTCATTCATTTCAACAGCAGATAACCCCTTGAGACGTTATGTATGTTGATTTGACAAAATTGGTGAATTAAAAAAAATTTGGGTTAAAAAATGTTGAGATTGTAGGCTATGGAAGCGTTTCTGTGTACTGTCGTTTGCATAAAATGATGCAAAGAATTGGTCAGGCACCAATTTTGGAGATGGATAGGAAGGCTGTAGGGGATGAGGAGGCCTCTATAAGGGCACAGTATCTAACATTTCGCTGTGCTCCCAATAGATAATGCAGTAAAGTTTCCATAGCCAGCTATCTTAACTCTGTTTAATATTTTACTATTTGATTTTGACAGGAGGTGCCAATTTTTGTTATTACAAAAGCCTAGTATGAAGGAACTTTGTTGTTCTTACATCTGTATCTAAAATGTGTAGTTTTGCTATGTGTACATTTATACCAATATTGGGCTGTACTTGCCAGCTATTGTCATGATTTTATTGTATTCCTATTTGTACCTTTTTTTTAACCCAAATCTTAGTTTGTTTTTATTATTGTCCATGATTTTTAACCAAAATTATGAGACTGAATCATTTTTTATTCATTTCAACAGCAAATAACCCCTTGAGACGTTATGTATGTTGATTTGACAAAATTGGTGAATTAAAAAAATATTTGGGTTAAAAAATGTTGAGATTGTCGGCTATGGAAGCGTTTCTGTGTACTGTCATTTGCATAAAATGATGCAAAGAATTGGTAAGGCACCAATTTTGGTGATGGATAGGAAGGCTGTAGGGGAGGAGGAGGCCTCTATTAGGGCACAGTGTCTAACATTTCGCTGTGCTCTCAATATATAATACAGTAAAGTTTCCATAGCCAGCTATCTTAACTCTGTTTAATTTTGTACTATTTGATTTTGACAGGAGGTGGCCATGTTTTTTATTACAAAAGCCAAGTAAGAAGGAACCTTGTTGTTTTTACATCTGTATCTAAAATGTATAGTTTTGCTATGTGTACATTTATACCAATATTGGGCTGTACTTGCCAGCTATTGTCATGATTTTATTGTATTCCTATTTGTACCTTTTTTAACCCAAATAATAATTTGTTTTTATTATTGTCCATGATTTTTAACCAAAATCATGAGACTAAAACATTTTTTCTTCACTTCAACAGCATATAACCACTTGAGACGTTATGTATGTTGATTTGACAAAATTGGTGAATTAAAAAAAATTGGAGTTAAAAAATGTTGAGATTGTAGGCTATGGAAGCGTTTCTGTGTACTGTTTGTTGCATAAAATGATGCAAAGAATTGGTCAGGCACCAATTTTGGAGATGAATAGGAAGGCTGTAGGGGAGGAGGAGGCCTCTATTAGGGTACAGTATCTAACATTTCGCTGTGCTCTCAATAGATAATACAGTAAAGTTTCCATAGCCAGCTATCTTAACTCTGTTTAATACAGTGGTCCCTCAACATATAATGGTAATTCGTTCGAAACGAGCCATCGTTTGTCGAATCCATCGTATGTTGAGGGATTCGTGCAATGTAAAGTATAAGGAGCTGTACTCACCTGATCCCGCTGCTCCCGATGGTGACCCCGGGCCTCCACTGGACTCTCCTGGTCTTCTCCGGTGCTCTGCTTTCTTCCGCAAGGCCTTACTGGGCCTGCGTAGCGACGTCATTACGCCGCTGCGTACGCCATTCCTATTGGATGACGTGGGCAGCAGCGTATTGACGTCATCAGAGAGGGCCGAGAAGACACCGGAAGATCAGCGCTGGATCCGGAGGGCACCCCGGAGCATCGTGGAGGGGTAAGTAATACTTACTGCACCACACAGCGAACATTAAGCGGCTATTTGGCAGCAGCTTAAGCATTTTTCGCTGCCGGATAGCACTTGATGCGATGGCCCCGACATAAAAAAGCATTGTATGTCGATGCTGACATCGACATGCGAAGGCCTCTGAGAGGCCATCGTATGTCGATTTGATCATATGTCGGGGCCATCTTAGGTCGGGGGTGTCACTGTATTGTACTATTTGATTTTGACAGGAGCTGGCAATTTTTTATATTACAAAAGCCTAGTATGAAGGAAGTTTGTTGTTCTTATATCTGTATGTAAAATGTGTAGTTTTGCCATGTGTACATTTATACCAATAGTGGGCTGTACTTGCAAGCCATTGTAATGATTTTTTTGTATTCCTATTTGTACCTTTTTTTTTAACCCAAATCACAGTTTGTTTTTATTATTGTCCATGATTTTTAAACAAAATCATAAGACTGAAACATTTTTCTTCACTTCAACAGCATATAACCCCTTGAGACGTTATGTATGCTGATTTGACAACATTGGTGAATTTTAAAAATTTGGTTTAAAAATTTTTGAGAATGTAGGCTATGGAAGCGTTTCTGTGTACTGTCATTTGCATAAAATGATGCAAAGAATTGGTCAGGCACCAATTTTGGAGATGGATAGGAAGGCTGTAGGGGAGGAGGAGGCCTCTATTAGTGCACAGTATCTAACATTTCGCTGTGCTCTCAATAGATAATACAGTAAAGTTTCCATAGCCAGCTATCTTAACTCTGTTTAATATTGTATCATATGATTTTGACAGGAGGTGCCAATTTTTGTTATTAAAAAAGCCTACTATGAAGGAACTTTGTTGTTCTTATATCTGTATCTAAAATGTGTAGTTTTGCTATGTGTACATTCATACCAATATTGGGCTGTACTTGCCAGCTATTTTCATGATTTTATTGTATTCCTATTTGTACCTTTTTTTTTAACCCAAATCTTAGTTTGTTTTTATTATTGACCATGATTTTTAACCAAAATTATGAGACTGAAACATTTTTTATTCATTTCAACAGCATATAACCCCTTGAGACGTTATGTATGTTGATTTGACAAAATTGGTGAATTAAAAAAATATTTGGGTTAAAAAATGTTGAGATTGTAGGCTATGGAAGCGTTTCTGTGTACTGTCATTTGCATAAAATGATGCAAAGAATTGGTAAGGCACCAATTTTGGAGATGATAGGAAGGCTGTAGGGGAGGAGGAGGCCTCTATTAGGGCACAGTGTCTAACATTTCGCTGTGCTCTCAATATATAATACAGTAAAGTTTCCATAGCCAGCTATCTTAACTCTGTTTAATTTTGTACTATTTGATTTTGACAGGAGGTGGCCATGTTTTTTATTACAAAAGCCAAGTAAGAAGGAACCTTGTTGTTTTTACATCTGTATCTAAAATGTATAGTTTTGCTATGTGTACATTTATACCAATATTGGGCTGTACTTGCCAGCTATTGTCATGATTTTATTGTATTCCTATTTATACCTTTTTTAACCCAAATAATAATTTGTTTTTATTATTGTCCATGATTTTTAACCAAAATCATGAGACTAAAACATTTTTTCTTCACTTCAACAGCATATAACCACTTGAGACGTTATGCATGTTGATTTGACAAAATTGGTAAATTAAAAATATTTGGGTTAAAAAATGTTGAGATTGTAGGCTATGGAAGTGTTTCTGTGTACTGTCATTTGCATAAAATGATGCAAAGAATTGGTCAGGCACCAATTTTGGAGATGGATAGGAAGGCTGTAGGGGAGGAGGAGGCCTCTATTAGGGTACAGTATCTAACATTTCGCTGTGCTCTCAATAGATAATACAGTAAAGTTTCCATAGCCAGCTATCTTAACTCTGTTTAATACAGTGGTCCCTCAACATATAATGGTAATTCGTTCCAAACGAGCCATCGTTTGTCGAATCCATCGTATGTTGAGGGATTCGTGCAATGAAAAAGTATAAGAAGCTGTACTCACCTGTCCCCGCCGCTCGCGATGGTGTCCACGCCGCTCCCAATGGAGACCCCGGGCCTCCGCTGGACTCTCCTGGTCTTCTCCGGTCCTCTGCTGTCTTCCACAAGGCCTTACTGGGCCTGCGTAGCAATGTCATTACGCCGCTGCTGACGCCATTCCTATTGGATGACGTGGGCAGCAGCGTATTGACGCCATCGGAGAGGGCCGAGAAGACACCGGAAGACCAGCGCTTGACCCGGAGGGCACCCCGGAGCATCGTGGAGGGGTAAGTAATACTTACCTCACCACTCAGGGAACATTAAGCTGCTATCCGGCAGCAGCTTAAGCATTTTCGCTGTCGGATAGCACTTGATGCGATGGCCCCGACATAAAAAAGCATCGTATGTCGATGCTGACATCGACATGCGATGGCCTCTGAGAGGCCATCGTATGTCGATTTGATCATATGTCGGGGCCATCGTAGGTCGAGGGGGGGTCACTGTATTGTACTATTTGATTTTGACAGGAGCTGGCAATTTTTTATATTACAAAAGCCTAGTATGAAGGAAGTTTGTTGTTCTTATATCTGTATGTAAAATGTGTAGTTTTGCCATGTGTACATTTATACCAATAGAGGGCTGCACTTGCAAGCCATTGTAATGATTTTTTTGTATTCCTATTTGTACCTTTTTTTTTACCCAAATCATAGTTTGTTTTTATTAATGTCCATGATTTTTAAACAAAATCATGAGACTGAAACATTTTTCTTCACTTCAACAGCATATAACCCCTTGAGACGTTATGAATGCTGATTTGACAACATTGGTGAATTTAAAAAATTTGGGTTAAAAAATGTTGAGAATGTAGGCTATGGAAGCGTTTCTGTGTACTGTTTGTTGCATAAAATGATGCAAAGAATTGGTCATGCACCAATTTTGGAGATGGATAGGAAGGCTGTAGGGGAGGAGGAGGCCTCTATTAGGGTACAGTATCTAACATTTCGCTGTGCTCTCAATAGATAATACAGTAAAGTTTCCATAGCCAGCTATCTTAACTCTGTTTAATATTGTACTATATGATTTTGACAGGAGGTGCCAATTTTTGTTATTACAAAAGCCTAGTATGAAGGAACTTTGTTGTTCTTATATCTGTATCTAAAATGTGTAGTTTTGCTATGTGTACATTTATACCAATATTGGGCTGTACTTGCCAGCTATTGTCATGATTTTATTGTATTCCTATTTTTTTGTATTCCTTTTTTATTGTATTCCTTTTTTAACCCAAAATCATAGTTTGTTTTTATTATTGTCCATGATTTTTAACCAAAATCATGAGACTGAAACATTTTTTCTTCACTTCAACAGCATATAACCCCTTGAGACGTTATGTATGTTGATTTGACAAAATTGGTGAATTAAAAAAAATTGGGGTTAAAAAATGTTGAGATTGTAGGCTATGGAAGCGTTTCTGTGTACTGTTTGTTGCATAAAATGATGCAAAGAATTGGTCAGGCACCAATTTTGGAGATGGATAGGAAGGCTGTAGGGGAGGAGGAGGCCTCTATTAGGGTACAGTATCTAACATTTCGCTGTGCTCTCAATAGATAATACAGTAAAGTTTCCATAGCCAGCTATCTTAACTCTGTTTAATACAGTGGTCCCTCAACATACGATGGTAATTCGTTCGAAACGAGCCATCGTTTGTCGAATCCATCGTATGTTGAGGGATTCGTGCAATGTAAAGTATAAGGAGCTGTACTCACCTGATCCCGCTGCTCCCGATGGTGACCCCGGGCCTCCACTGGACTCTCCTGGTCTTCTCCGGTGCTCTGCTTTCTTCCGCAAGGCCTTACTGGGCCTGCGTAGCGACGTCATTACGCCACTGCGTACGCCATTCCTATTGGATGACGTGGGCAGCAGCGTATTGACGTCATCAGAGAGGGCCGAGAAGACACCGGAAGATCAGCGCTGGACCCGGAGGGCACCCCGGAGCATCGTGGAGGGGTAAGTAATACTTACTGCACCACACAGCGAACATTAAGCGGCTATTTGGCAGCAGCTTAAGCATTTTTCGCTGCCGGATAGCACTTGATGCGATGGCCCCGACATAAAAAAGCATTGTATGTCGATGCTGACATCGACATGCGATGGCCTCTGAGAGGCCATCGTATGTCGATTTGATCATATGTCGGGGCCATCGTAGGTCGGGGGTGTCACTGTATTGTACTATTTGATTTTGACAGGAGCTGGCAATTTTTTATATTACAAAAGCCTAGTATGAAGGAAGTTTGTTGTTCTTATATCTGTATGTAAAATGTGTAGTTTTGCCATGTGTACATTTATACCAATAGAGGGCTGCACTTGCAAGCCATTGTAATGATTTTTTTGTATTCCTATTTGTACCTTTTTTTTTACCCAAATCATAGTTTGTTTTTATTAATGTCCATGATTTTTAAACAAAATCATGAGACTGAAACATTTTTCTTCACTTCAACAGCATATAACCCCTTGAGACGTTATGAATGCTGATTTGACAACATTGGTGAATTTAAAAAATTTGGGTTAAAAAATGTTGAGAATGTAGGCTATGGAAGCGTTTCTGTGTACTGTTTGTTGCATAAAATGATGCAAAGAATTGGTCATGCACCAATTTTGGAGATGGATAGGAAGGCTGTAGGGGAGGAGGAGGCCTCTATTAGGGTACAGTATCTAACATTTCGCTGTGCTCTCAATAGATAATACAGTAAAGTTTCCATAGCCAGCTATCTTAACTCTGTTTAATATTGTACTATATGATTTTGACAGGAGGTGCCAATTTTTGTTATTACAAAAGCCTAGTATGAAGGAACTTTGTTGTTCTTATATCTGTATCTAAAATGTGTAGTTTTGCTATGTGTACATTTATACCAATATTGGGCTGTACTTGCCAGCTATTGTCATGATTTTATTGTATTCCTATTTTTTTGTATTCCTTTTTTATTGTATTCCTTTTTTAACCCAAAATCATAGTTTGTTTTTATTATTGTCCATGATTTTTAACCAAAATCATGAGACTGAAACATTTTTTCTTCACTTCAACAGCATATAACCCCTTGAGACGTTATGTATGTTGATTTGACAAAATTGGTGAATTAAAAAAAATTGGGGTTAAAAAATGTTGAGATTGTAGGCTATGGAAGCGTTTCTGTGTACTGTTTGTTGCATAAAATGATGCAAAGAATTGGTCAGGCACCAATTTTGGAGATGGATAGGAAGGCTGTAGGGGAGGAGGAGGCCTCTATTAGGGTACAGTATCTAACATTTCGCTGTGCTCTCAATAGATAATACAGTAAAGTTTCCATAGCCAGCTATCTTAACTCTGTTTAATACAGTGGTCCCTCAACATACGATGGTAATTCGTTCGAAACGAGCCATCGTTTGTCGAATCCATCGTATGTTGAGGGATTCGTGCAATGTAAAGTATAAGGAGCTGTACTCACCTGATCCCGCTGCTCCCGATGGTGACCCTGGGCCTCCACTGGACTCTCCTGGTCTTCTCCGGTGCTCTGCTTTCTTCCGCAAGGCCTTACTGGGCCTGCGTAGCGACGTCATTACGCCGCTGCGTACGCCATTCCTATTGGATGACGTGGGCAGCAGCGTATTGACGTCATCAGAGAGGGCCGAGAAGACACCGGAAGATCAGCGCTGGACCCGGAGGGCACCCCGGAGCATCGTGGAGGGGTAAGTAATACTTACTGCACCACACAGCGAACATTAAGCGGCTATTTGGCAGCAGCTTAAGCATTTTTCGCTGCCGGATAGCACTTGATGCGATGGCCCCGACATAAAAAAGCATTGTATGTCGATGCTGACATCGACATGCGATGGCCTCTGAGAGGCCATCGTATGTCGATTTGATCATATGTCGGGGCCATCGTAGGTCGGGGGTGTCACTGTATTGTACTATTTGATTTTGACAGGAGCTGGCAATTTTTTATATTACAAAAGCCTAGTATGAAGGAAGTTTGTTGTTCTTATATCTGTATGTAAAATGTGTAGTTTTGCCATGTGTACATTTATACCAATAGAGGGCTGCACTTGCAAGCCATTGTAATGATTTTTTTGTATTCCTATTTGTACCTTTTTTTTTACCCAAATCATAGTTTGTTTTTATTAATGTCCATGATTTTTAAACAAAATCATGAGACTGAAACATTTTTCTTCACTTCAACAGCATATAACCCCTTGAGACGTTATGAATGCTGATTTGACAACATTGGTGAATTTAAAAAATTTGGGTTACAAAATGTTGAGAATGTAGGCTATGGAAGCGTTTCTGTGTACTGTTTGTTGCATAAAATGATGCAAAGAATTGGTCATGCACCAATTTTGGAGATGGATAGGAAGGCTGTAGGGGAGGAGGAGGCCTCTATTAGGGTACAGTATCTAACATTTCGCTGTGCTCTCAATAGATAATACAGTAAAGTTTCCATAGCCAGCTATCTTAACTCTGTTTAATATTGTACTATATGATTTTGACAGGAGGTGCCAATTTTTGTTATTACAAAAGCCTAGTATGAAGGAACTTTGTTGTTCTTATATCTGTATCTAAAATGTGTAGTTTTGCTATGTGTACATTTATACCAATATTGGGCTGTACTTGCCAGCTATTGTCATGATTTTATTGTATTCCTATTTTTTTGTATTCCTTTTTTATTGTATTCCTTTTTTAACCCAAAATCATAGTTTGTTTTTATTATTGTCCATGATTTTTAACCAAAATCATGAGACTGAAACATTTTTTCTTCACTTCAACAGCATATAACCCCTTGAGACGTTATGTATGTTGATTTGACAAAATTGGTGAATTAAAAAAAATTGGGGTTAAAAAATGTTGAGATTGTAGGCTATGGAAGCGTTTCTGTGTACTGTTTGTTGCATAAAATGATGCAAAGAATTGGTCAGGCACCAATTTTGGAGATGGATAGGAAGGCTGTAGGGGAGGAGGAGGCCTCTATTAGGGTACAGTATCTAACATTTCGCTGTGCTCTCAATAGATAATACAGTAAAGTTTCCATAGCCAGCTATCTTAACTCTGTTTAATACAGTGGTCCCTCAACATACGATGGTAATTCGTTCGAAACGAGCCATCGTTTGTCGAATCCATCGTATGTTGAGGGATTCGTGCAATGTAAAGTATAAGGAGCTGTACTCACCTGATCCCGCTGCTCCCGATGGTGACCCCGGGCCTCCACTGGACTCTCCTGGTCTTCTCCGGTGCTCTGCTTTCTTCCGCAAGGCCTTACTGGGCCTGCGTAGCGACGTCATTACGCCGCTGCGTACGCCATTCCTATTGGATGACGTGGGCAGCAGCGTATTGACGTCATCAGAGAGGGCCGAGAAGACACCGGAAGATCAGCGCTGGACCCGGAGGGCACCCCGGAGCATCGTGGAGGGGTAAGTAATACTTACTGCACCACACAGCGAACATTAAGCGGCTATTTGGCAGCAGCTTAAGCATTTTTCGCTGCCGGATAGCACTTGATGCGATGGCCCCGACATAAAAAAGCATTGTATGTCGATGCTGACATCGACATGCGATGGCCTCTGAGAGGCCATCGTATGTCGATTTGATCATATGTCGGGGCCATCGTAGGTCGGGGGTGTCACTGTATTGTACTATTTGATTTTGACAGGAGCTGGCAATTTTTTATATTACAAAAGCCTAGTATGAAGGAAGTTTGTTGTTCTTATATCTGTATGTAAAATGTGTAGTTTTGCCATGTGTACATTTATACCAATAGTGGGCTGTGCTTGCAAGCCATTGTAATGATTTTTTTGTATTCCTATTTGTACCTTTTTTTTAACCCAAATCATAGTTTGTTTTTATTATTGTCCATGATTTTTAAACAAAATCATGAGACTGAAACATTTTTCTTCACTTCAACAGCATATAACCCCTTGAGACGTTATGTATGCTGATTTGACAACATTGGTGAATTTTAAAAATTTGGGTTAAAAAATGTTGAGAATGTAGGCTATGGAAGCGTTTCTGTGTACTGTCATTTGCATAAAATGATGCAAAGAATTGGTCAGGCACCAATTTTGGAGATGGATAGGAAGGCTGTAGGGGAGGAGGAGGCCTCTATTAGGGCACAGTATCTAACATTTCGTTGTGCTCTCAATAGATAATACAGTAAAGTTTCCATAGCCAGCTATCTTAACTCTGTTTAATATTGTACCATATGATTTTGACAGGAGGTGCCAATTTTTGTTATTTAAAAAGCCTAGTATGAAGGAACTTTGTTGTTCTTATATCTGTATCTAAAATGTGTAGTTTTGCTATGTGTACATTAATACCAATATTGGGCTGTACTTGCCAGCTATTGTAATGATTTTATTGTATTCCTATTTGTACCTTTTTTTAACCCAAATCTTAGTTTGTTTTTATTATTGTCCATGATTTTTAACCAAAATCATGAGACTGAAACATTTTTCATTCATTTCAACAGCAGATAACCCCTTGAGACGTTATGTATGTTGATTTGACAAAATTGGTGAATTAAAAAAAATTTGGGTTAAAAAATGTTGAGATTGTAGGCTATGGAAGCGTTTCTGTGTACTGTCGTTTGCAAAAAATGATGCAAAGAATTGGTCAGGCACCAATTTTGGAGATGGATAGGAAGGCTGTAGGGGATGAGGAGGCCTCTATAAGGGCACAGTATCTAACATTTCGCTGTGCTCCCAATAGATAATGCAGTAAAGTTTCCATAGCCAGCTATCTTAACTCTGTTTAATATTTTACTATTTGATTTTGACAGGAGGTGCCAATTTTTGTTATTACAAAAGCCTAGTATGAAGGAACTTTGTTGTTCTTACATCTGTATCTAAAATGTGTAGTTTTGCTATGTGTACATTTATACCAATATTGGGCTGTACTTGCCAGCTATTGTCATGATTTTATTGTATTCCTATTTGTACCTTTTTTTTTAACCCAAATCTTAGTTTGTTTTTATTATTGTCCATGATTTTTAACCAAAATTATGAGACTGAATCATTTTTTATTCATTTCAACAGCAAATAACCCCTTGAGACGTTATGTATGTTGATTTGACAAAATTGGTGAATTAAAAAAATATTTGGGTTAAAAAATGTTGAGATTGTCGGCTATGGAAGCGTTTCTGTGTACTGTCATTTGCATAAAATGATGCAAAGAATTGGTAAGGCACCAATTTTGGTGATGGATAGGAAGGCTGTAGGGGAGGAGGAGGCCTCTATTAGGGCACAGTGTCTAACATTTCGCTGTGCTCTCAATATATAATACAGTAAAGTTTCCATAGCCAGCTATCTTAACTCTGTTTAATTTTGTACTATTTGATTTTGACAGGAGGTGGCCATGTTTTTTATTACAAAAGCCAAGTAAGAAGGAACCTTGTTGTTTTTACATCTGTATCTAAAATGTATAGTTTTGCTATGTGTACATTTATACCAATATTGGGCTGTACTTGCCAGCTATTGTCATGATTTTATTGTATTCCTATTTGTACCTTTTTTAACCCAAATAATAATTTGTTTTTATTATTGTCCATGATTTTTAACCAAAATCATGAGACTAAAACATTTTTTCTTCACTTCAACAGCATATAACCACTTGAGACGTTATGTATGTTGATTTGACAAAATTGGTGAATTAAAAAAAATTGGAGTTAAAAAATGTTGAGATTGTAGGCTATGGAAGCGTTTCTGTGTACTGTTTGTTGCATAAAATGATGCAAAGAATTGGTCAGGCACCAATTTTGGAGATGAATAGGAAGGCTGTAGGGGAGGAGGAGGACTCTATTAGGGTACAGTATCTAACATTTCGCTGTGCTCTCAATAGATAATACAGTAAAGTTTCCATAGCCAGCTATCTTAACTCTGTTTAATACAGTGGTCCCTCAACATATAATGGTAATTCGTTCGAAACGAGCCATCGTTTGTCGAATCCATCGTATGTTGAGGGATTCGTGCAATGTAAAGTATAAGGAGCTGTACTCACCTGATCCCGCTGCTCCCGATGGTGACCCCGGGCCTCCACTGGACTCTCCTGGTCTTCTCCAGTGCTCTGCTTTCTTCCGCAAGGCCTTACTGGGCCTGCGTAGCGACGTCATTACGCCGCTGCGTACGCCATTCCTATTGGATGACGTGGGCAGCAGCGTATTGACGTCATCAGAGAGGGCCGAGAAGACACCGGAAGATCAGCGCTGGATCCGGAGGGCACCCCGGAGCATCGTGGAGGGGTAAGTAATACTTACTGCACCACACAGCGAACATTAAGCGGCTATTTGGCAGCAGCTTAAGCATTTTTCGCTGCCGGATAGCACTTGATGCGATGGCCCCGACATAAAAAAGCATTGTATGTCGATGCTGACATCGACATGCGAAGGCCTCTGAGAGGCCATCGTATGTCGATTTGATCATATGTCGGGGCCATCGTAGGTCGGGGGTGTCACTGTATTGTACTATTTGATTTTGACAGGAGCTGGCAATTTTTTATATTACAAAAGCCTAGTATGAAGGAAGTTTGTTGTTCTTATATCTGTATGTAAAATGTGTAGTTTTGCCATGTGTACATTTATACCAATAGTGGGCTGTACTTGCAAGCCATTGTAATGATTTTTTTGTATTCCTATTTGTACCTTTTTTTTTAACCCAAATCACAGTTTGTTTTTATTATTGTCCATGATTTTTAAACAAAATCATAAGACTGAAACATTTTTCTTCACTTCAACAGCATATAACCCCTTGAGACGTTATGTATGCTGATTTGACAACATTGGTGAATTTTAAAAATTTGGTTTAAAAATTTTTGAGAATGTAGGCTATGGAAGCGTTTCTGTGTACTGTCATTTGCATAAAATGATGCAAAGAATTGGTCAGGCACCAATTTTGGAGATGGATAGGAAGGCTGTAGGGGAGGAGGAGGCCTCTATTAGTGCACAGTATCTAACATTTCGCTGTGCTCTCAATAGATAATACAGTAAAGTTTCCATAGCCAGCTATCTTAACTCTGTTTAATATTGTATCATATGATTTTGACAGGAGGTGCCAATTTTTGTTATTAAAAAAGCCTACTATGAAGGAACTTTGTTGTTCTTATATCTGTATCTAAAATGTGTAGTTTTGCTATGTGTACATTCATACCAATATTGGGCTGTACTTGCCAGCTATTTTCATGATTTTATTGTATTCCTATTTGTACCTTTTTTTTTAACCCAAATCTTAGTTTGTTTTTATTATTGACCATGATTTTTAACCAAAATTATGAGACTGAAACATTTTTTATTCATTTCAACAGCATATAACCCCTTGAGACGTTATGTATGTTGATTTGACAAAATTGGTGAATTAAAAAAATATTTGGGTTAAAAAATGTTGAGATTGTAGGCTATGGAAGCGTTTCTGTGTACTGTCATTTGCATAAAATGATGCAAAGAATTGGTAAGGCACCAATTTTGGAGATGATAGGAAGGCTGTAGGGGAGGAGGAGGCCTCTATTAGGGCACAGTGTCTAACATTTCGCTGTGCTCTCAATATATAATACAGTAAAGTTTCCATAGCCAGCTATCTTAACTCTGTTTAATTTTGTACTATTTGATTTTGACAGGAGGTGGCCATGTTTTTTATTACAAAAGCCAAGTAAGAAGGAACCTTGTTGTTTTTACATCTGTATCTAAAATGTATAGTTTTGCTATGTGTACATTTATACCAATATTGGGCTGTACTTGCCAGCTATTGTCATGATTTTATTGTATTCCTATTTATACCTTTTTTAACCCAAATAATAATTTGTTTTTATTATTGTCCATGATTTTTAACCAAAATCATGAGACTAAAACATTTTTTCTTCACTTCAACAGCATATAACCACTTGAGACGTTATGCATGTTGATTTGACAAAATTGGTAAATTAAAAATATTTGGGTTAAAAAATGTTGAGATTGTAGGCTATGGAAGTGTTTCTGTGTACTGTCATTTGCATAAAATGATGCAAAGAATTGGTCAGGCACCAATTTTGGAGATGGATAGGAAGGCTGTAGGGGAGGAGGAGGCCTCTATTAGGGTACAGTATCTAACATTTCGCTGTGCTCTCAATAGATAATACAGTAAAGTTTCCATAGCCAGCTATCTTAACTCTGTTTAATACAGTGGTCCCTCAACATATAATGGTAATTCGTTCCAAACGAGCCATCGTTTGTCGAATCCATCGTATGTTGAGGGATTCGTGCAATGTAAAGTATAAGGAGCTGTACTCACCTGATCCCGCTGCTCCCGATGGTGACCCCGGGCCTCCACTGGACTCTCCTGGTCTTCTCCGGTGCTCTGCTTTCTTCCGCAAGGCCTTACTGGGCCTGCGTAGCGACGTCATTACGCCGCTGCGTACGCCATTCCTATTGGATGACGTGGGCAGCAGCGTATTGACGTCATCAGAGAGGGCCGAGAAGACACCGGAAGATCAGCGCTGGACCCGGAGGGCACCCCGGAGCATCGTGGAGGGGTAAGTAATACTTACTGCACCACACAGCGAACATTAAGCGGCTATTTGGCAGCAGCTTAAGCATTTTTCGCTGCCGGATAGCACTTGATGCGATGGCCCCGACATAAAAAAGCATTGTATGTCGATGCTGACATCGACATGCGATGGCCTCTGAGAGGCCATCGTATGTCGATTTGATCATATGTCGGGGCCATCGTAGGTCGGGGGTGTCACTGTATTGTACTATTTGATTTTGACAGGAGCTGGCAATTTTTTATATTACAAAAGCCTAGTATGAAGGAAGTTTGTTGTTCTTATATCTGTATGTAAAATGTGTAGTTTTGCCATGTGTACATTTATACCAATAGTGGGCTGTGCTTGCAAGCCATTGTAATGATTTTTTTGTATTCCTATTTGTACCTTTTTTTTAACCCAAATCATAGTTTGTTTTTATTATTGTCCATGATTTTTAAACAAAATCATGAGACTGAAACATTTTTCTTCACTTCAACAGCATATAACCCCTTGAGACGTTATGTATGCTGATTTGACAACATTGGTGAATTTTAAAAATTTGGGTTAAAAAATGTTGAGAATGTAGGCTATGGAAGCGTTTCTGTGTACTGTCATTTGCATAAAATGATGCAAAGAATTGGTCAGGCACCAATTTTGGAGATGGATAGGAAGGCTGTAGGGGAGGAGGAGGCCTCTATTAGGGCACAGTATCTAACATTTCGTTGTGCTCTCAATAGATAATACAGTAAAGTTTCCATAGCCAGCTATCTTAACTCTGTTTAATATTGTACCATATGATTTTGACAGGAGGTGCCAATTTTTGTTATTTAAAAAGCCTAGTATGAAGGAACTTTGTTGTTCTTATATCTGTATCTAAAATGTGTAGTTTTGCTATGTGTACATTAATACCAATATTGGGCTGTACTTGCCAGCTATTGTAATGATTTTATTGTATTCCTATTTGTACCTTTTTTTAACCCAAATCTTAGTTTGTTTTTATTATTGTCCATGATTTTTAACCAAAATCATGAGACTGAAACATTTTTCATTCATTTCAACAGCAGATAACCCCTTGAGACGTTATGTATGTTGATTTGACAAAATTGGTGAATTAAAAAAAATTTGGGTTAAAAAATGTTGAGATTGTAGGCTATGGAAGCGTTTCTGTGTACTGTCGTTTGCAAAAAATGATGCAAAGAATTGGTCAGGCACCAATTTTGGAGATGGATAGGAAGGCTGTAGGGGATGAGGAGGCCTCTATAAGGGCACAGTATCTAACATTTCGCTGTGCTCCCAATAGATAATGCAGTAAAGTTTCCATAGCCAGCTATCTTAACTCTGTTTAATATTTTACTATTTGATTTTGACAGGAGGTGCCAATTTTTGTTATTACAAAAGCCTAGTATGAAGGAACTTTGTTGTTCTTACATCTGTATCTAAAATGTGTAGTTTTGCTATGTGTACATTTATACCAATATTGGGCTGTACTTGCCAGCTATTGTCATGATTTTATTGTATTCCTATTTGTACCTTTTTTTTTAACCCAAATCTTAGTTTGTTTTTATTATTGTCCATGATTTTTAACCAAAATTATGAGACTGAATCATTTTTTATTCATTTCAACAGCAAATAACCCCTTGAGACGTTATGTATGTTGATTTGACAAAATTGGTGAATTAAAAAAATATTTGGGTTAAAAAATGTTGAGATTGTCGGCTATGGAAGCGTTTCTGTGTACTGTCATTTGCATAAAATGATGCAAAGAATTGGTAAGGCACCAATTTTGGTGATGGATAGGAAGGCTGTAGGGGAGGAGGAGGCCTCTATTAGGGCACAGTGTCTAACATTTCGCTGTGCTCTCAATATATAATACAGTAAAGTTTCCATAGCCAGCTATCTTAACTCTGTTTAATTTTGTACTATTTGATTTTGACAGGAGGTGGCCATGTTTTTTATTACAAAAGCCAAGTAAGAAGGAACCTTGTTGTTTTTACATCTGTATCTAAAATGTATAGTTTTGCTATGTGTACATTTATACCAATATTGGGCTGTACTTGCCAGCTATTGTCATGATTTTATTGTATTCCTATTTGTACCTTTTTTAACCCAAATAATAATTTGTTTTTATTATTGTCCATGATTTTTAACCAAAATCATGAGACTAAAACATTTTTTCTTCACTTCAACAGCATATAACCACTTGAGACGTTATGTATGTTGATTTGACAAAATTGGTGAATTAAAAAAAATTGGAGTTAAAAAATGTTGAGATTGTAGGCTATGGAAGCGTTTCTGTGTACTGTTTGTTGCATAAAATGATGCAAAGAATTGGTCAGGCACCAATTTTGGAGATGAATAGGAAGGCTGTAGGGGAGGAGGAGGACTCTATTAGGGTACAGTATCTAACATTTCGCTGTGCTCTCAATAGATAATACAGTAAAGTTTCCATAGCCAGCTATCTTAACTCTGTTTAATACAGTGGTCCCTCAACATATAATGGTAATTCGTTCGAAACGAGCCATCGTTTGTCGAATCCATCGTATGTTGAGGGATTCGTGCAATGTAAAGTATAAGGAGCTGTACTCACCTGATCCCGCTGCTCCCGATGGTGACCCCGGGCCTCCACTGGACTCTCCTGGTCTTCTCCAGTGCTCTGCTTTCTTCCGCAAGGCCTTACTGGGCCTGCGTAGCGACGTCATTACGCCGCTGCGTACGCCATTCCTATTGGATGACGTGGGCAGCAGCGTATTGACGTCATCAGAGAGGGCCGAGAAGACACCGGAAGATCAGCGCTGGATCCGGAGGGCACCCCGGAGCATCGTGGAGGGGTAAGTAATACTTACTGCACCACACAGCGAACATTAAGCGGCTATTTGGCAGCAGCTTAAGCATTTTTCGCTGCCGGATAGCACTTGATGCGATGGCCCCGACATAAAAAAGCATTGTATGTCGATGCTGACATCGACATGCGAAGGCCTCTGAGAGGCCATCGTATGTCGATTTGATCATATGTCGGGGCCATCGTAGGTCGGGGGTGTCACTGTATTGTACTATTTGATTTTGACAGGAGCTGGCAATTTTTTATATTACAAAAGCCTAGTATGAAGGAAGTTTGTTGTTCTTATATCTGTATGTAAAATGTGTAGTTTTGCCATGTGTACATTTATACCAATAGTGGGCTGTACTTGCAAGCCATTGTAATGATTTTTTTGTATTCCTATTTGTACCTTTTTTTTTAACCCAAATCACAGTTTGTTTTTATTATTGTCCATGATTTTTAAACAAAATCATAAGACTGAAACATTTTTCTTCACTTCAACAGCATATAACCCCTTGAGACGTTATGTATGCTGATTTGACAACATTGGTGAATTTTAAAAATTTGGTTTAAAAATTTTTGAGAATGTAGGCTATGGAAGCGTTTCTGTGTACTGTCATTTGCATAAAATGATGCAAAGAATTGGTCAGGCACCAATTTTGGAGATGGATAGGAAGGCTGTAGGGGAGGAGGAGGCCTCTATTAGTGCACAGTATCTAACATTTCGCTGTGCTCTCAATAGATAATACAGTAAAGTTTCCATAGCCAGCTATCTTAACTCTGTTTAATATTGTATCATATGATTTTGACAGGAGGTGCCAATTTTTGTTATTAAAAAAGCCTACTATGAAGGAACTTTGTTGTTCTTATATCTGTATCTAAAATGTGTAGTTTTGCTATGTGTACATTCATACCAATATTGGGCTGTACTTGCCAGCTATTTTCATGATTTTATTGTATTCCTATTTGTACCTTTTTTTTTAACCCAAATCTTAGTTTGTTTTTATTATTGACCATGATTTTTAACCAAAATTATGAGACTGAAACATTTTTTATTCATTTCAACAGCATATAACCCCTTGAGACGTTATGTATGTTGATTTGACAAAATTGGTGAATTAAAAAAATATTTGGGTTAAAAAATGTTGAGATTGTAGGCTATGGAAGCGTTTCTGTGTACTGTCATTTGCATAAAATGATGCAAAGAATTGGTAAGGCACCAATTTTGGAGATGATAGGAAGGCTGTAGGGGAGGAGGAGGCCTCTATTAGGGCACAGTGTCTAACATTTCGCTGTGCTCTCAATATATAATACAGTAAAGTTTCCATAGCCAGCTATCTTAACTCTGTTTAATTTTGTACTATTTGATTTTGACAGGAGGTGGCCATGTTTTTTATTACAAAAGCCAAGTAAGAAGGAACCTTGTTGTTTTTACATCTGTATCTAAAATGTATAGTTTTGCTATGTGTACATTTATACCAATATTGGGCTGTACTTGCCAGCTATTGTCATGATTTTATTGTATTCCTATTTATACCTTTTTTAACCCAAATAATAATTTGTTTTTATTATTGTCCATGATTTTTAACCAAAATCATGAGACTAAAACATTTTTTCTTCACTTCAACAGCATATAACCACTTGAGACGTTATGCATGTTGATTTGACAAAATTGGTAAATTAAAAATATTTGGGTTAAAAAATGTTGAGATTGTAGGCTATGGAAGTGTTTCTGTGTACTGTCATTTGCATAAAATGATGCAAAGAATTGGTCAGGCACCAATTTTGGAGATGGATAGGAAGGCTGTAGGGGAGGAGGAGGCCTCTATTAGGGTACAGTATCTAACATTTCGCTGTGCTCTCAATAGATAATACAGTAAAGTTTCCATAGCCAGCTATCTTAACTCTGTTTAATACAGTGGTCCCTCAACATATAATGGTAATTCGTTCCAAACGAGCCATCGTTTGTCGAATCCATCGTATGTTGAGGGATTCGTGCAATGAAAAAGTATAAGAAGCTGTACTCACCTGTCCCCGCCGCTCGCGATGGTGTCCACGCCGCTCCCAATGGAGACCCCGGGCCTCCGCTGGACTCTCCTGGTCTTCTCCGGTCCTCTGCTGTCTTCCACAAGGCCTTACTGGGCCTGCGTAGCAATGTCATTACGCCGCTGCTGACGCCATTCCTATTGGATGACGTGGGCAGCAGCGTATTGACGCCATCGGAGAGGGCCGAGAAGACACCGGAAGACCAGCGCTTGACCCGGAGGGCACCCCGGAGCATCGTGGAGGGGTAAGTAATACTTACCTCACCACTCAGGGAACATTAAGCTGCTATCCGGCAGCAGCTTAAGCATTTTCGCTGTCGGATAGCACTTGATGCGATGGCCCCGACATAAAAAAGCATCGTATGTCGATGCTGACATCGACATGCGATGGCCTCTGAGAGGCCATCGTATGTCGATTTGATCATATGTCGGGGCCATCGTAGGTCGAGGGGGGGTCACTGTATTGTACTATTTGATTTTGACAGGAGCTGGCAATTTTTTATATTACAAAAGCCTAGTATGAAGGAAGTTTGTTGTTCTTATATCTGTATGTAAAATGTGTAGTTTTGCCATGTGTACATTTATACCAATAGAGGGCTGCACTTGCAAGCCATTGTAATGATTTTTTTGTATTCCTATTTGTACCTTTTTTTTTACCCAAATCATAGTTTGTTTTTATTAATGTCCATGATTTTTAAACAAAATCATGAGACTGAAACATTTTTCTTCACTTCAACAGCATATAACCCCTTGAGACGTTATGAATGCTGATTTGACAACATTGGTGAATTTAAAAAATTTGGGTTAAAAAATGTTGAGAATGTAGGCTATGGAAGCGTTTCTGTGTACTGTTTGTTGCATAAAATGATGCAAAGAATTGGTCATGCACCAATTTTGGAGATGGATAGGAAGGCTGTAGGGGAGGAGGAGGCCTCTATTAGGGTACAGTATCTAACATTTCGCTGTGCTCTCAATAGATAATACAGTAAAGTTTCCATAGCCAGCTATCTTAACTCTGTTTAATATTGTACTATATGATTTTGACAGGAGGTGCCAATTTTTGTTATTACAAAAGCCTAGTATGAAGGAACTTTGTTGTTCTTATATCTGTATCTAAAATGTGTAGTTTTGCTATGTGTACATTTATACCAATATTGGGCTGTACTTGCCAGCTATTGTCATGATTTTATTGTATTCCTATTTTTTTGTATTCCTTTTTTATTGTATTCCTTTTTTAACCCAAAATCATAGTTTGTTTTTATTATTGTCCATGATTTTTAACCAAAATCATGAGACTGAAACATTTTTTCTTCACTTCAACAGCATATAACCCCTTGAGACGTTATGTATGTTGATTTGACAAAATTGGTGAATTAAAAAAAATTGGGGTTAAAAAATGTTGAGATTGTAGGCTATGGAAGCGTTTCTGTGTACTGTTTGTTGCATAAAATGATGCAAAGAATTGGTCAGGCACCAATTTTGGAGATGGATAGGAAGGCTGTAGGGGAGGAGGAGGCCTCTATTAGGGTACAGTATCTAACATTTCGCTGTGCTCTCAATAGATAATACAGTAAAGTTTCCATAGCCAGCTATCTTAACTCTGTTTAATACAGTGGTCCCTCAACATACGATGGTAATTCGTTCGAAACGAGCCATCGTTTGTCGAATCCATCGTATGTTGAGGGATTCGTGCAATGTAAAGTATAAGGAGCTGTACTCACCTGATCCCGCTGCTCCCGATGGTGACCCCGGGCCTCCACTGGACTCTCCTGGTCTTCTCCGGTGCTCTGCTTTCTTCCGCAAGGCCTTACTGGGCCTGCGTAGCGACGTCATTACGCCGCTGCGTACGCCATTCCTATTGGATGACGTGGGCAGCAGCGTATTGACGTCATCAGAGAGGGCCGAGAAGACACCGGAAGATCAGCGCTGGACCCGGAGGGCACCCCGGAGCATCGTGGAGGGGTAAGTAATACTTACTGCACCACACAGCGAACATTAAGCGGCTATTTGGCAGCAGCTTAAGCATTTTTCGCTGCCGGATAGCACTTGATGCGATGGCCCCGACATAAAAAAGCATTGTATGTCGATGCTGACATCGACATGCGATGGCCTCTGAGAGGCCATCGTATGTCGATTTGATCATATGTCGGGGCCATCGTAGGTCGGGGGTGTCACTGTATTGTACTATTTGATTTTGACAGGAGCTGGCAATTTTTTATATTACAAAAGCCTAGTATGAAGGAAGTTTGTTGTTCTTATATCTGTATGTAAAATGTGTAGTTTTGCCATGTGTACATTTATACCAATAGAGGGCTGCACTTGCAAGCCATTGTAATGATTTTTTTGTATTCCTATTTGTACCTTTTTTTTTACCCAAATCATAGTTTGTTTTTATTAATGTCCATGATTTTTAAACAAAATCATGAGACTGAAACATTTTTCTTCACTTCAACAGCATATAACCCCTTGAGACGTTATGAATGCTGATTTGACAACATTGGTGAATTTAAAAAATTTGGGTTAAAAAATGTTGAGAATGTAGGCTATGGAAGCGTTTCTGTGTACTGTTTGTTGCATAAAATGATGCAAAGAATTGGTCATGCACCAATTTTGGAGATGGATAGGAAGGCTGTAGGGGAGGAGGAGGCCTCTATTAGGGTACAGTATCTAACATTTCGCTGTGCTCTCAATAGATAATACAGTAAAGTTTCCATAGCCAGCTATCTTAACTCTGTTTAATATTGTACTATATGATTTTGACAGGAGGTGCCAATTTTTGTTATTACAAAAGCCTAGTATGAAGGAACTTTGTTGTTCTTATATCTGTATCTAAAATGTGTAGTTTTGCTATGTGTACATTTATACCAATATTGGGCTGTACTTGCCAGCTATTGTCATGATTTTATTGTATTCCTATTTTTTTGTATTCCTTTTTTATTGTATTCCTTTTTTAACCCAAAATCATAGTTTGTTTTTATTATTGTCCATGATTTTTAACCAAAATCATGAGACTGAAACATTTTTTCTTCACTTCAACAGCATATAACCCCTTGAGACGTTATGTATGTTGATTTGACAAAATTGGTGAATTAAAAAAAATTGGGGTTAAAAAATGTTGAGATTGTAGGCTATGGAAGCGTTTCTGTGTACTGTTTGTTGCATAAAATGATGCAAAGAATTGGTCAGGCACCAATTTTGGAGATGGATAGGAAGGCTGTAGGGGAGGAGGAGGCCTCTATTAGGGTACAGTATCTAACATTTCGCTGTGCTCTCAATAGATAATACAGTAAAGTTTCCATAGCCAGCTATCTTAACTCTGTTTAATACAGTGGTCCCTCAACATACGATGGTAATTCGTTCGAAACGAGCCATCGTTTGTCGAATCCATCGTATGTTGAGGGATTCGTGCAATGTAAAGTATAAGGAGCTGTACTCACCTGATCCCGCTGCTCCCGATGGTGACCCCGGGCCTCCACTGGACTCTCCTGGTCTTCTCCGGTGCTCTGCTTTCTTCCGCAAGGCCTTACTGGGCCTGCGTAGCGACGTCATTACGCCGCTGCGTACGCCATTCCTATTGGATGACGTGGGCAGCAGCGTATTGACGTCATCAGAGAGGGCCGAGAAGACACCGGAAGATCAGCGCTGGACCCGGAGGGCACCCCGGAGCATCGTGGAGGGGTAAGTAATACTTACTGCACCACACAGCGAACATTAAGCGGCTATTTGGCAGCAGCTTAAGCATTTTTCGCTGCCGGATAGCACTTGATGCGATGGCCCCGACATAAAAAAGCATTGTATGTCGATGCTGACATCGACATGCGATGGCCTCTGAGAGGCCATCGTATGTCGATTTGATCATATGTCGGGGCCATCGTAGGTCGGGGGTGTCACTGTATTGTACTATTTGATTTTGACAGGAGCTGGCAATTTTTTATATTACAAAAGCCTAGTATGAAGGAAGTTTGTTGTTCTTATATCTGTATGTAAAATGTGTAGTTTTGCCATGTGTACATTTATACCAATAGAGGGCTGCACTTGCAAGCCATTGTAATGATTTTTTTGTATTCCTATTTGTACCTTTTTTTTTACCCAAATCATAGTTTGTTTTTATTAATGTCCATGATTTTTAAACAAAATCATGAGACTGAAACATTTTTCTTCACTTCAACAGCATATAACCCCTTGAGACGTTATGAATGCTGATTTGACAACATTGGTGAATTTAAAAAATTTGGGTTAAAAAATGTTGAGAATGTAGGCTATGGAAGCGTTTCTGTGTACTGTTTGTTGCATAAAATGATGCAAAGAATTGGTCATGCACCAATTTTGGAGATGGATAGGAAGGCTGTAGGGGAGGAGGAGGCCTCTATTAGGGTACAGTATCTAACATTTCGCTGTGCTCTCAATAGATAATACAGTAAAGTTTCCATAGCCAGCTATCTTAACTCTGTTTAATATTGTACTATATGATTTTGACAGGAGGTGCCAATTTTTGTTATTACAAAAGCCTAGTATGAAGGAACTTTGTTGTTCTTATATCTGTATCTAAAATGTGTAGTTTTGCTATGTGTACATTTATACCAATATTGGGCTGTACTTGCCAGCTATTGTCATGATTTTATTGTATTCCTATTTTTTTGTATTCCTTTTTTATTGTATTCCTTTTTTAACCCAAAATCATAGTTTGTTTTTATTATTGTCCATGATTTTTAACCAAAATCATGAGACTGAAACATTTTTTCTTCACTTCAACAGCATATAACCCCTTGAGACGTTATGTATGTTGATTTGACAAAATTGGTGAATTAAAAAAAATTGGGGTTAAAAAATGTTGAGATTGTAGGCTATGGAAGCGTTTCTGTGTACTGTTTGTTGCATAAAATGATGCAAAGAATTGGTCAGGCACCAATTTTGGAGATGGATAGGAAGGCTGTAGGGGAGGAGGAGGCCTCTATTAGGGTACAGTATCTAACATTTCGCTGTGCTCTCAATAGATAATACAGTAAAGTTTCCATAGCCAGCTATCTTAACTCTGTTTAATACAGTGGTCCCTCAACATACGATGGTAATTCGTTCGAAACGAGCCATCGTTTGTCGAATCCATCGTATGTTGAGGGATTCGTGCAATGTAAAGTATAAGGAGCTGTACTCACCTGATCCCGCTGCTCCCGATGGTGACCCCGGGCCTCCACTGGACTCTCCTGGTCTTCTCCGGTGCTCTGCTTTCTTCCGCAAGGCCTTACTGGGCCTGCGTAGCGACGTCATTACGCCGCTGCGTACGCCATTCCTATTGGATGACGTGGGCAGCAGCGTATTGACGTCATCAGAGAGGGCCGAGAAGACACCGGAAGATCAGCGCTGGACCCGGAGGGCACCCCGGAGCATCGTGGAGGGGTAAGTAATACTTACTGCACCACACAGCGAACATTAAGCGGCTATTTGGCAGCAGCTTAAGCATTTTTCGCTGCCGGATAGCACTTGATGCGATGGCCCCGACATAAAAAAGCATTGTATGTCGATGCTGACATCGACATGCGATGGCCTCTGAGAGGCCATCGTATGTCGATTTGATCATATGTCGGGGCCATCGTAGGTCGGGGGTGTCACTGTATTGTACTATTTGATTTTGACAGGAGCTGGCAATTTTTTATATTACAAAAGCCTAGTATGAAGGAAGTTTGTTGTTGTTATATCTGTATGTAAAATGTGTAGTTTTGCCATGTGTACATTTATACCAATAGTGGGCTGTGCTTGCAAGCCATTGTAATGATTTTTTTGTATTCCTATTTGTACCTTTTTTTTAACCCAAATCATAGTTTGTTTTTATTATTGTCCATGATTTTTAAACAAAATCATGAGACTGAAACATTTTTCTTCACTTCAACAGCATATAACCCCTTGAGACGTTATGTATGCTGATTTGACAACATTGGTGAATTTTAAAAATTTGGGTTAAAAAATGTTGAGAATGTAGGCTATGGAAGCGTTTCTGTGTACTGTCATTTGCATAAAATGATGCAAAGAATTGGTCAGGCACCAATTTTGGAGATGGATAGGAAGGCTGTAGGGGAGGAGGAGGCCTCTATTAGGGCACAGTATCTAACATTTCGTTGTGCTCTCAATAGATAATACAGTAAAGTTTCCATAGCCAGCTATCTTAACTCTGTTTAATATTGTACCATATGATTTTGACAGGAGGTGCCAATTTTTGTTATTTAAAAAGCCTAGTATGAAGGAACTTTGTTGTTCTTATATCTGTATCTAAAATGTGTAGTTTTGCTATGTGTACATTAATACCAATATTGGGCTGTACTTGCCAGCTATTGTAATGATTTTATTGTATTCCTATTTGTACCTTTTTTTAACCCAAATCTTAGTTTGTTTTTATTATTGTCCATGATTTTTAACCAAAATCATGAGACTGAAACATTTTTCATTCATTTCAACAGCAGATAACCCCTTGAGACGTTATGTATGTTGATTTGACAAAATTGGTGAATTAAAAAAAATTTGGGTTAAAAAATGTTGAGATTGTAGGCTATGGAAGCGTTTCTGTGTACTGTCGTTTGCATAAAATGATGCAAAGAATTGGTCAGGCACCAATTTTGGAGATGGATAGGAAGGCTGTAGGGGATGAGGAGGCCTCTATAAGGGCACAGTATCTAACATTTCGCTGTGCTCCCAATAGATAATGCAGTAAAGTTTCCATAGCCAGCTATCTTAACTCTGTTTAATATTTTACTATTTGATTTTGACAGGAGGTGCCAATTTTTGTTATTACAAAAGCCTAGTATGAAGGAACTTTGTTGTTCTTACATCTGTATCTAAAATGTGTAGTTTTGCTATGTGTACATTTATACCAATATTGGGCTGTACTTGCCAGCTATTGTCATGATTTTATTGTATTCCTATTTGTACCTTTTTTTTAACCCAAATCTTAGTTTGTTTTTATTATTGTCCATGATTTTTAACCAAAATTATGAGACTGAAACATTTTTTATTCATTTCAACAGCAAATAACCCCTTGAGACGTTATGTATGTTGATTTGACAAAATTGGTGAATTAAAAAAATATTTGGGTTAAAAAATGTTGAGATTGTCGGCTATGGAAGCGTTTCTGTGTACTGTCATTTGCATAAAATGATGCAAAGAATTGGTAAGGCACCAATTTTGGTGATGGATAGGAAGGCTGTAGGGGAGGAGGAGGCCTCTATTAGGGCACAGTGTCTAACATTTCGCTGTGCTCTCAATATATAATACAGTAAAGTTTCCATAGCCAGCTATCTTAACTCTGTTTAATACAGTGGTCCCTCAACATATAATGGTAATTCGTTCGAAACGAGCCATCGTTTGTCGAATCCATCGTATGTTGAGGGATTCGTGCAATGTAAAGTATAAGGAGCTGTACTCACCTGATCCCGCTGCTCCCGATGGTGACCCCGGGCCTCCACTGGACTCTCCTGGTCTTCTCCGGTGCTCTGCTTTCTTCCGCAAGGCCTTACTGGGCCTGCGTAGCGACGTCATTACGCCGCTGCGTACGCCATTCCTATTGGATGACGTGGGCAGCAGCGTATTGACGTCATCAGAGAGGGCCGAGAAGACACCGGAAGATCAGCGCTGGATCCGGAGGGCACCCCGGAGCATCGTGGAGGGGTAAGTAATACTTACTGCACCACACAGCGAACATTAAGCGGCTATTTGGCAGCAGCTTAAGCATTTTTCGCTGCCGGATAGCACTTGATGCGATGGCCCCGACATAAAAAAGCATTGTATGTCGATGCTGACATCGACATGCGATGGCCTCTGAGAGGCCATCGTATGTCGATTTGATCATATGTCGGGGCCATCGTAGGTCGGGGGTGTCACTGTATTGTACTATTTGATTTTGACAGGAGCTGGCAATTTTTTATATTACAAAAGCCTAGTATGAAGGAAGTTTGTTGTTCTTATATCTGTATGTAAAATGTGTAGTTTTGCCATGTGTACATTTATACCAATAGTGGGCTGTGCTTGCAAGCCATTGTAATGATTTTTTTGTATTCCTATTTGTACCTTTTTTTAACCCAAATCATAGTTTGTTTTTATTATTGTCCATGATTTTTAAACAAAATCATGAGACTGAAACATTTTTCTTCACTTCAACAGCATATAACCCCTTGAGACGTTATGTATGCTGATTTGACAACATTGGTGAATTTTAAAAATTTGGGTTAAAAAATGTTGAGAATGTAGGCTATGGAAGCGTTTCTGTGTACTGTTATTTGCATAAAATGATGCAAAGAATTGGTCAGGCACCAATTTTGGAGATGGATAGGAAGGCTGTAGGGGAGGAGGAGGCCTCTATTAGGGCACAGTATCTAACATTTCGTTGTGCTCTCAATAGATAATACAGTAAAGTTTCCATAGCCAGCTATCTTAACTCTGTTTAATATTGTACCATATGATTTTGACAGGAGGTGCCAATTTTTGTTATTTAAAAAGCCTAGTATGAAGGAACTTTGTTGTTCTTATATCTGTATCTAAAATGTGTAGTTTTGCTATGTGTACATTAATACCAATATTGGGCTGTACTTGCCAGCTATTGTAATGATTTTATTGTATTCCTATTTGTACCTTTTTTTAACCCAAATCTTAGTTTGTTTTTATTATTGTCCATGATTTTTAACCAAAATCATGAGACTGAAACATTTTTCATTCATTTCAACAGCAGATAACCCCTTGAGACGTTATGTATGTTGATTTGACAAAATTGGTGAATTAAAAAAAATTTGGGTTAAAAAATGTTGAGATTGTAGGCTATGGAAGCGTTTCTGTGTACTGTCGTTTGCATAAAATGATGCAAAGAATTGGTCAGGCACCAATTTTGGAGATGGATAGGAAGGCTGTAGGGGATGAGGAGGCCTCTATAAGGGCACAGTATCTAACATTTCGCTGTGCTCCCAATAGATAATGCAGTAAAGTTTCCATAGCCAGCTATCTTAACTCTGTTTAATATTTTACTATTTGATTTTGACAGGAGGTGCCAATTTTTGTTATTACAAAAGCCTAGTATGAAGGAACTTTGTTGTTCTTACATCTGTATCTAAAATGTGTAGTTTTGCTATGTGTACATTTATACCAATATTGGGCTGTACTTGCCAGCTATTGTCATGATTTTATTGTATTCCTATTTGTACCTTTTTTTTAACCCAAATCTTAGTTTGTTTTTATTATTGTCCATGATTTTTAACCAAAATTATGAGACTGAAACATTTTTTATTCATTTCAACAGCAAATAACCCCTTGAGACGTTATGTATGTTGATTTGACAAAATTGGTGAATTAAAAAAATATTTGGGTTAAAAAATGTTGAGATTGTCGGCTATGGAAGCGTTTCTGTGTACTGTCATTTGCATAAAATGATGCAAAGAATTGGTAAGGCACCAATTTTGGTGATGGATAGGAAGGCTGTAGGGGAGGAGGAGGCCTCTATTAGGGCACAGTGTCTAACATTTCGCTGTGCTCTCAATATATAATACAGTAAAGTTTCCATAGCCAGCTATCTTAACTCTGTTTAATTTTGTACTATTTGATTTTGACAGGAGGTGGCCATGTTTTTTATTACAAAAGCCAAGTAAGAAGGAACCTTGTTGTTTTTACATCTGTATCTAAAATGTATAGTTTTGCTATGTGTACATTTATACCAATATTGGGCTGTACTTGCCAGCTATTGTCATGATTTTATTGTATTCCTATTTGTACCTTTTTTAACCCAAATAATAATTTGTTTTTATTATTGTCCATGATTTTTAACCAAAATCATGAGACTAAAACATTTTTTCTTCACTTCAACAGCATATAACCACTTGAGACGTTATGTATGTTGATTTGACAAAATTGGTGAATTAAAAAAAATTGGAGTTAAAAAATGTTGAGATTGTAGGCTATGGAAGCGTTTCTGTGTACTGTTTGTTGCATAAAATGATGCAAAGAATTGGTCAGGCACCAATTTTGGAGATGAATAGGAAGGTTGTAGGGGAGGAGGAGGCCTCTATTAGGGTACAGTATCTAACATTTCGCTGTGCTCTCAATAGATAATACAGTAAAGTTTCCATAGCCAGCTATCTTAACTCTGTTTAATACAGTGGTCCCTCAACATACGATGGTAATTCGTTCGAAACGAGCCATCGTTTGTCGAATCCATCGTATGTTGAGGGATTCGTGCAATGTAAAGTATAAGGAGCTGTACTCACCTGATCCCGCTGCTCCCGATGGTGACCCCGGGCCTCCACTGGACTCTCCTGGTCTTCTCCGGTGCTCTGCTTTCTTCCGCAAGGCCTTACTGGGCCTGCGTAGCGACGTCATTACGCCGCTGCGTACGCCATTCCTATTGGATGACGTGGGCAGCAGCGTATTGACGTCATCAGAGAGGGCCGAGAAGACACCGGAAGATCAGCGCTGGACCCGGAGGGCACCCCGGAGCATCGTGGAGGGGTAAGTAATACTTACTGCACCACACAGCGAACATTAAGCGGCTATTTGGCAGCAGCTTAAGCATTTTTCGCTGCCGGATAGCACTTGATGCGATGGCCCCGACATAAAAAAGCATTGTATGTCGATGCTGACATCGACATGCGATGGCCTCTGAGAGGCCATCGTATGTCGATTTGATCATATGTCGGGGCCATCGTAGGTCGGGGGTGTCACTGTATTGTACTATTTGATTTTGACAGGAGCTGGCAATTTTTTATATTACAAAAGCCTAGTATGAAGGAAGTTTGTTGTTCTTATATCTGTATGTAAAATGTGTAGTTTTGCCATGTGTACATTTATACCAATAGAGGGCTGCACTTGCAAGCCATTGTAATGATTTTTTTGTATTCCTATTTGTACCTTTTTTTTTACCCAAATCATAGTTTGTTTTTATTAATGTCCATGATTTTTAAACAAAATCATGAGACTGAAACATTTTTCTTCACTTCAACAGCATATAACCCCTTGAGACGTTATGAATGCTGATTTGACAACATTGGTGAATTTAAAAAATTTGGGTTAAAAAATGTTGAGAATGTAGGCTATGGAAGCGTTTCTGTGTACTGTTTGTTGCATAAAATGATGCAAAGAATTGGTCATGCACCAATTTTGGAGATGGATAGGAAGGCTGTAGGGGAGGAGGAGGCCTCTATTAGGGTACAGTATCTAACATTTCGCTGTGCTCTCAATAGATAATACAGTAAAGTTTCCATAGCCAGCTATCTTAACTCTGTTTAATATTGTACTATATGATTTTGACAGGAGGTGCCAATTTTTGTTATTACAAAAGCCTAGTATGAAGGAACTTTGTTGTTCTTATATCTGTATCTAAAATGTGTAGTTTTGCTATGTGTACATTTATACCAATATTGGGCTGTACTTGCCAGCTATTGTCATGATTTTATTGTATTCCTATTTTTTTGTATTCCTTTTTTATTGTATTCCTTTTTTAACCCAAAATCATAGTTTGTTTTTATTATTGTCCATGATTTTTAACCAAAATCATGAGACTGAAACATTTTTTCTTCACTTCAACAGCATATAACCCCTTGAGACGTTATGTATGTTGATTTGACAAAATTGGTGAATTAAAAAAAATTGGGGTTAAAAAATGTTGAGATTGTAGGCTATGGAAGCGTTTCTGTGTACTGTTTGTTGCATAAAATGATGCAAAGAATTGGTCAGGCACCAATTTTGGAGATGGATAGGAAGGCTGTAGGGGAGGAGGAGGCCTCTATTAGGGTACAGTATCTAACATTTCGCTGTGCTCTCAATAGATAATACAGTAAAGTTTCCATAGCCAGCTATCTTAACTCTGTTTAATACAGTGGTCCCTCAACATACGATGGTAATTCGTTCGAAACGAGCCATCGTTTGTCGAATCCATCGTATGTTGAGGGATTCGTGCAATGTAAAGTATAAGGAGCTGTACTCACCTGATCCCGCTGCTCCCGATGGTGACCCCGGGCCTCCACTGGACTCTCCTGGTCTTCTCCGGTGCTCTGCTTTCTTCCGCAAGGCCTTACTGGGCCTGCGTAGCGACGTCATTACGCCGCTGCGTACGCCATTCCTATTGGATGACGTGGGCAGCAGCGTATTGACGTCATCAGAGAGGGCCGAGAAGACACCGGAAGATCAGCGCTGGACCCGGAGGGCACCCCGGAGCATCGTGGAGGGGTAAGTAATACTTACTGCACCACACAGCGAACATTAAGCGGCTATTTGGCAGCAGCTTAAGCATTTTTCGCTGCCGGATAGCACTTGATGCGATGGCCCCGACATAAAAAAGCATTGTATGTCGATGCTGACATCGACATGCGATGGCCTCTGAGAGGCCATCGTATGTCGATTTGATCATATGTCGGGGCCATCGTAGGTCGGGGGTGTCACTGTATTGTACTATTTGATTTTGACAGGAGCTGGCAATTTTTTATATTACAAAAGCCTAGTATGAAGGAAGTTTGTTGTTCTTATATCTGTATGTAAAATGTGTAGTTTTGCCATGTGTACATTTATACCAATAGTGGGCTGTGCTTGCAAGCCATTGTAATGATTTTTTTGTATTCCTATTTGTACCTTTTTTTTAACCCAAATCATAGTTTGTTTTTATTATTGTCCATGATTTTTAAACAAAATCATGAGACTGAAACATTTTTCTTCACTTCAACAGCATATAACCCCTTGAGACGTTATGTATGCTGATTTGACAACATTGGTGAATTTTAAAAATTTGGGTTAAAAAATGTTGAGAATGTAGGCTATGGAAGCGTTTCTGTGTACTGTTATTTGCATAAAATGATGCAAAGAATTGGTCAGGCACCAATTTTGGAGATGGATAGGAAGGCTGTAGGGGAGGAGGAGGCCTCTATTAGGGCACAGTATCTAACATTTCGTTGTGCTCTCAATAGATAATACAGTAAAGTTTCCATAGCCAGCTATCTTAACTCTGTTTAATATTGTACCATATGATTTTGACAGGAGGTGCCAATTTTTGTTATTTAAAAAGCCTAGTATGAAGGAACTTTGTTGTTCTTATATCTGTATCTAAAATGTGTAGTTTTGCTATGTGTACATTAATACCAATATTGGGCTGTACTTGCCAGCTATTGTAATGATTTTATTGTATTCCTATTTGTACCTTTTTTTAACCCAAATCTTAGTTTGTTTTTATTATTGTCCATGATTTTTAACCAAAATCATGAGACTGAAACATTTTTCATTCATTTCAACAGCAGATAACCCCTTGAGACGTTATGTATGTTGATTTGACAAAATTGGTGAATTAAAAAAAATTTGGGTTAAAAAATGTTGAGATTGTAGGCTATGGAAGCGTTTCTGTGTACTGTCGTTTGCATAAAATGATGCAAAGAATTGGTCAGGCACCAATTTTGGAGATGGATAGGAAGGCTGTAGGGGATGAGGAGGCCTCTATAAGGGCACAGTATCTAACATTTCGCTGTGCTCCCAATAGATAATGCAGTAAAGTTTCCATAGCCAGCTATCTTAACTCTGTTTAATATTTTACTATTTGATTTTGACAGGAGGTGCCAATTTTTGTTATTACAAAAGCCTAGTATGAAGGAACTTTGTTGTTCTTACATCTGTATCTAAAATGTGTAGTTTTGCTATGTGTACATTTATACCAATATTGGGCTGTACTTGCCAGCTATTGTCATGATTTTATTGTATTCCTATTTGTACCTTTTTTTTAACCCAAATCTTAGTTTGTTTTTATTATTGTCCATGATTTTTAACCAAAATTATGAGACTGAAACATTTTTTATTCATTTCAACAGCAAATAACCCCTTGAGACGTTATGTATGTTGATTTGACAAAATTGGTGAATTAAAAAAATATTTGGGTTAAAAAATGTTGAGATTGTCGGCTATGGAAGCGTTTCTGTGTACTGTCATTTGCATAAAATGATGCAAAGAATTGGTAAGGCACCAATTTTGGTGATGGATAGGAAGGCTGTAGGGGAGGAGGAGGCCTCTATTAGGGCACAGTGTCTAACATTTCGCTGTGCTCTCAATATATAATACAGTAAAGTTTCCATAGCCAGCTATCTTAACTCTGTTTAATTTTGTACTATTTGATTTTGACAGGAGGTGGCCATGTTTTTTATTACAAAAGCCAAGTAAGAAGGAACCTTGTTGTTTTTACATCTGTATCTAAAATGTATAGTTTTGCTATGTGTACATTTATACCAATATTGGGCTGTACTTGCCAGCTATTGTCATGATTTTATTGTATTCCTATTTGTACCTTTTTTAACCCAAATAATAATTTGTTTTTATTATTGTCCATGATTTTTAACCAAAATCATGAGACTAAAACATTTTTTCTTCACTTCAACAGCATATAACCACTTGAGACGTTATGTATGTTGATTTGACAAAATTGGTGAATTAAAAAAAATTGGAGTTAAAAAATGTTGAGATTGTAGGCTATGGAAGCGTTTCTGTGTACTGTTTGTTGCATAAAATGATGCAAAGAATTGGTCAGGCACCAATTTTGGAGATGAATAGGAAGGTTGTAGGGGAGGAGGAGGCCTCTATTAGGGTACAGTATCTAACATTTCGCTGTGCTCTCAATAGATAATACAGTAAAGTTTCCATAGCCAGCTATCTTAACTCTGTTTAATACAGTGGTCCCTCAACATACGATGGTAATTCGTTCGAAACGAGCCATCGTTTGTCGAATCCATCGTATGTTGAGGGATTCGTGCAATGTAAAGTATAAGGAGCTGTACTCACCTGATCCCGCTGCTCCCGATGGTGACCCCGGGCCTCCACTGGACTCTCCTGGTCTTCTCCGGTGCTCTGCTTTCTTCCGCAAGGCCTTACTGGGCCTGCGTAGCGACGTCATTACGCCGCTGCGTACGCCATTCCTATTGGATGACGTGGGCAGCAGCGTATTGACGTCATCAGAGAGGGCCGAGAAGACACCGGAAGATCAGCGCTGGACCCGGAGGGCACCCCGGAGCATCGTGGAGGGGTAAGTAATACTTACTGCACCACACAGCGAACATTAAGCGGCTATTTGGCAGCAGCTTAAGCATTTTTCGCTGCCGGATAGCACTTGATGCGATGGCCCCGACATAAAAAAGCATTGTATGTCGATGCTGACATCGACATGCGATGGCCTCTGAGAGGCCATCGTATGTCGATTTGATCATATGTCGGGGCCATCGTAGGTCGGGGGTGTCACTGTATTGTACTATTTGATTTTGACAGGAGCTGGCAATTTTTTATATTACAAAAGCCTAGTATGAAGGAAGTTTGTTGTTCTTATATCTGTATGTAAAATGTGTAGTTTTGCCATGTGTACATTTATACCAATAGAGGGCTGCACTTGCAAGCCATTGTAATGATTTTTTTGTATTCCTATTTGTACCTTTTTTTTTACCCAAATCATAGTTTGTTTTTATTAATGTCCATGATTTTTAAACAAAATCATGAGACTGAAACATTTTTCTTCACTTCAACAGCATATAACCCCTTGAGACGTTATGAATGCTGATTTGACAACATTGGTGAATTTAAAAAATTTGGGTTAAAAAATGTTGAGAATGTAGGCTATGGAAGCGTTTCTGTGTACTGTTTGTTGCATAAAATGATGCAAAGAATTGGTCATGCACCAATTTTGGAGATGGATAGGAAGGCTGTAGGGGAGGAGGAGGCCTCTATTAGGGTACAGTATCTAACATTTCGCTGTGCTCTCAATAGATAATACAGTAAAGTTTCCATAGCCAGCTATCTTAACTCTGTTTAATATTGTACTATATGATTTTGACAGGAGGTGCCAATTTTTGTTATTACAAAAGCCTAGTATGAAGGAACTTTGTTGTTCTTATATCTGTATCTAAAATGTGTAGTTTTGCTATGTGTACATTTATACCAATATTGGGCTGTACTTGCCAGCTATTGTCATGATTTTATTGTATTCCTATTTTTTTGTATTCCTTTTTTATTGTATTCCTTTTTTAACCCAAAATCATAGTTTGTTTTTATTATTGTCCATGATTTTTAACCAAAATCATGAGACTGAAACATTTTTTCTTCACTTCAACAGCATATAACCCCTTGAGACGTTATGTATGTTGATTTGACAAAATTGGTGAATTAAAAAAAATTGGGGTTAAAAAATGTTGAGATTGTAGGCTATGGAAGCGTTTCTGTGTACTGTTTGTTGCATAAAATGATGCAAAGAATTGGTCAGGCACCAATTTTGGAGATGGATAGGAAGGCTGTAGGGGAGGAGGAGGCCTCTATTAGGGTACAGTATCTAACATTTCGCTGTGCTCTCAATAGATAATACAGTAAAGTTTCCATAGCCAGCTATCTTAACTCTGTTTAATACAGTGGTCCCTCAACATACGATGGTAATTCGTTCGAAACGAGCCATCGTTTGTCGAATCCATCGTATGTTGAGGGATTCGTGCAATGTAAAGTATAAGGAGCTGTACTCACCTGATCCCGCTGCTCCCGATGGTGACCCCGGGCCTCCACTGGACTCTCCTGGTCTTCTCCGGTGCTCTGCTTTCTTCCGCAAGGCCTTACTGGGCCTGCGTAGCGACGTCATTACGCCGCTGCGTACGCCATTCCTATTGGATGACGTGGGCAGCAGCGTATTGACGTCATCAGAGAGGGCCGAGAAGACACCGGAAGATCAGCGCTGGACCCGGAGGGCACCCCGGAGCATCGTGGAGGGGTAAGTAATACTTACTGCACCACACAGCGAACATTAAGCGGCTATTTGGCAGCAGCTTAAGCATTTTTCGCTGCCGGATAGCACTTGATGCGATGGCCCCGACATAAAAAAGCATTGTATGTCGATGCTGACATCGACATGCGATGGCCTCTGAGAGGCCATCGTATGTCGATTTGATCATATGTCGGGGCCATCGTAGGTCGGGGGTGTCACTGTATTGTACTATTTGATTTTGACAGGAGCTGGCAATTTTTTATATTACAAAAGCCTAGTATGAAGGAAGTTTGTTGTTCTTATATCTGTATGTAAAATGTGTAGTTTTGCCATGTGTACATTTATACCAATAGAGGGCTGCACTTGCAAGCCATTGTAATGATTTTTTTGTATTCCTATTTGTACCTTTTTTTTTACCCAAATCATAGTTTGTTTTTATTAATGTCCATGATTTTTAAACAAAATCATGAGACTGAAACATTTTTCTTCACTTCAACAGCATATAACCCCTTGAGACGTTATGAATGCTGATTTGACAACATTGGTGAATTTAAAAAATTTGGGTTAAAAAATGTTGAGAATGTAGGCTATGGAAGCGTTTCTGTGTACTGTTTGTTGCATAAAATGATGCAAAGAATTGGTCATGCACCAATTTTGGAGATGGATAGGAAGGCTGTAGGGGAGGAGGAGGCCTCTATTAGGGTACAGTATCTAACATTTCGCTGTGCTCTCAATAGATAATACAGTAAAGTTTCCATAGCCAGCTATCTTAACTCTGTTTAATATTGTACTATATGATTTTGACAGGAGGTGCCAATTTTTGTTATTACAAAAGCCTAGTATGAAGGAACTTTGTTGTTCTTATATCTGTATCTAAAATGTGTAGTTTTGCTATGTGTACATTTATACCAATATTGGGCTGTACTTGCCAGCTATTGTCATGATTTTATTGTATTCCTATTTTTTTGTATTCCTTTTTTATTGTATTCCTTTTTTAACCCAAAATCATAGTTTGTTTTTATTATTGTCCATGATTTTTAACCAAAATCATGAGACTGAAACATTTTTTCTTCACTTCAACAGCATATAACCCCTTGAGACGTTATGTATGTTGATTTGACAAAATTGGTGAATTAAAAAAAATTGGGGTTAAAAAATGTTGAGATTGTAGGCTATGGAAGCGTTTCTGTGTACTGTTTGTTGCATAAAATGATGCAAAGAATTGGTCAGGCACCAATTTTGGAGATGGATAGGAAGGCTGTAGGGGAGGAGGAGGCCTCTATTAGGGTACAGTATCTAACATTTCGCTGTGCTCTCAATAGATAATACAGTAAAGTTTCCATAGCCAGCTATCTTAACTCTGTTTAATACAGTGGTCCCTCAACATACGATGGTAATTCGTTCGAAACGAGCCATCGTTTGTCGAATCCATCGTATGTTGAGGGATTCGTGCAATGTAAAGTATAAGGAGCTGTACTCACCTGATCCCGCTGCTCCCGATGGTGACCCCGGGCCTCCACTGGACTCTCCTGGTCTTCTCCGGTGCTCTGCTTTCTTCCGCAAGGCCTTACTGGGCCTGCGTAGCGACGTCATTACGCCGCTGCGTACGCCATTCCTATTGGATGACGTGGGCAGCAGCGTATTGACGTCATCAGAGAGGGCCGAGAAGACACCGGAAGATCAGCGCTGGACCCGGAGGGCACCCCGGAGCATCGTGGAGGGGTAAGTAATACTTACTGCACCACACAGCGAACATTAAGCGGCTATTTGGCAGCAGCTTAAGCATTTTTCGCTGCCGGATAGCACTTGATGCGATGGCCCCGACATAAAAAAGCATTGTATGTCGATGCTGACATCGACATGCGATGGCCTCTGAGAGGCCATCGTATGTCGATTTGATCATATGTCGGGGCCATCGTAGGTCGGGGGTGTCACTGTATTGTACTATTTGATTTTGACAGGAGCTGGCAATTTTTTATATTACAAAAGCCTAGTATGAAGGAAGTTTGTTGTTGTTATATCTGTATGTAAAATGTGTAGTTTTGCCATGTGTACATTTATACCAATAGTGGGCTGTGCTTGCAAGCCATTGTAATGATTTTTTTGTATTCCTATTTGTACCTTTTTTTTAACCCAAATCATAGTTTGTTTTTATTATTGTCCATGATTTTTAAACAAAATCATAAGACTGAAACATTTTTCTTCACTTCAACAGCATATAACCCCTTGAGACGTTATGTATGCTGATTTGACAACATTGGTGAATTTTAAAAATTTGGTTTAAAAATTTTTGAGAATGTAGGCTATGGAAGCGTTTCTGTGTACTGTCATTTGCATAAAATGATGCAAAGAATTGGTCAGGCACCAATTTTGGAGATGGATAGGAAGGCTGTAGGGGAGGAGGAGGCCTCTATTAGTGCACAGTATCTAACATTTCGCTGTGCTCTCAATAGATAATACAGTAAAGTTTCCATAGCCAGCTATCTTAACTCTGTTTAATATTGTATCATATGATTTTGACAGGAGGTGCCAATTTTTGTTATTAAAAAAGCCTACTATGAAGGAACTTTGTTGTTCTTATATCTGTATCTAAAATGTGTAGTTTTGCTATGTGTACATTCATACCAATATTGGGCTGTACTTGCCAGCTATTTTCATGATTTTATTGTATTCCTATTTGTACCTTTTTTTTTAACCCAAATCTTAGTTTGTTTTTATTATTGACCATGATTTTTAACCAAAATTATGAGACTGAAACATTTTTTATTCATTTCAACAGCATATAACCCCTTGAGACGTTATGTATGTTGATTTGACAAAATTGGTGAATTAAAAAAATATTTGGGTTAAAAAATGTTGAGATTGTAGGCTATGGAAGCGTTTCTGTGTACTGTCATTTGCATAAAATGATGCAAAGAATTGGTAAGGCACCAATTTTGGAGATGATAGGAAGGCTGTAGGGGAGGAGGAGGCCTCTATTAGGGCACAGTGTCTAACATTTCGCTGTGCTCTCAATATATAATACAGTAAAGTTTCCATAGCCAGCTATCTTAACTCTGTTTAATTTTGTACTATTTGATTTTGACAGGAGGTGGCCATGTTTTTTATTACAAAAGCCAAGTAAGAAGGAACCTTGTTGTTTTTACATCTGTATCTAAAATGTATAGTTTTGCTATGTGTACATTTATACCAATATTGGGCTGTACTTGCCAGCTATTGTCATGATTTTATTGTATTCCTATTTATACCTTTTTTAACCCAAATAATAATTTGTTTTTATTATTGTCCATGATTTTTAACCAAAATCATGAGACTAAAACATTTTTTCTTCACTTCAACAGCATATAACCACTTGAGACGTTATGCATGTTGATTTGACAAAATTGGTAAATTAAAAATATTTGGGTTAAAAAATGTTGAGATTGTAGGCTATGGAAGTGTTTCTGTGTACTGTCATTTGCATAAAATGATGCAAAGAATTGGTCAGGCACCAATTTTGGAGATGGATAGGAAGGCTGTAGGGGAGGAGGAGGCCTCTATTAGGGTACAGTATCTAACATTTCGCTGTGCTCTCAATAGATAATACAGTAAAGTTTCCATAGCCAGCTATCTTAACTCTGTTTAATACAGTGGTCCCTCAACATATAATGGTAATTCGTTCCAAACGAGCCATCGTTTGTCGAATCCATCGTATGTTGAGGGATTCGTGCAATGAAAAAGTATAAGAAGCTGTACTCACCTGTCCCCGCCGCTCGCGATGGTGTCCACGCCGCTCCCAATGGAGACCCCGGGCCTCCGCTGGACTCTCCTGGTCTTCTCCGGTCCTCTGCTGTCTTCCACAAGGCCTTACTGGGCCTGCGTAGCAATGTCATTACGCCGCTGCTGACGCCATTCCTATTGGATGACGTGGGCAGCAGCGTATTGACGCCATCGGAGAGGGCCGAGAAGACACCGGAAGACCAGCGCTTGACCCGGAGGGCACCCCGGAGCATCGTGGAGGGGTAAGTAATACTTACCTCACCACTCAGGGAACATTAAGCTGCTATCCGGCAGCAGCTTAAGCATTTTCGCTGTCGGATAGCACTTGATGCGATGGCCCCGACATAAAAAAGCATCGTATGTCGATGCTGACATCGACATGCGATGGCCTCTGAGAGGCCATCGTATGTCGATTTGATCATATGTCGGGGCCATCGTAGGTCGAGGGGGGGTCACTGTATTGTACTATTTGATTTTGACAGGAGCTGGCAATTTTTTATATTACAAAAGCCTAGTATGAAGGAAGTTTGTTGTTCTTATATCTGTATGTAAAATGTGTAGTTTTGCCATGTGTACATTTATACCAATAGAGGGCTGCACTTGCAAGCCATTGTAATGATTTTTTTGTATTCCTATTTGTACCTTTTTTTTTACCCAAATCATAGTTTGTTTTTATTAATGTCCATGATTTTTAAACAAAATCATGAGACTGAAACATTTTTCTTCACTTCAACAGCATATAACCCCTTGAGACGTTATGAATGCTGATTTGACAACATTGGTGAATTTAAAAAATTTGGGTTAAAAAATGTTGAGAATGTAGGCTATGGAAGCGTTTCTGTGTACTGTTTGTTGCATAAAATGATGCGAAGAATTGGTCATGCACCAATTTTGGAGATGGATAGGAAGGCTGTAGGGGAGGAGGAGGCCTCTATTAGGGTACAGTATCTAACATTTCGCTGTGCTCTCAATAGATAATACAGTAAAGTTTCCATAGCCAGCTATCTTAACTCTGTTTAATATTGTACTATATGATTTTGACAGGAGGTGCCAATTTTTGTTATTACAAAAGCCTAGTATGAAGGAACTTTGTTGTTCTTATATCTGTATCTAAAATGTGTAGTTTTGCTATGTGTACATTTATACCAATATTGGGCTGTACTTGCCAGCTATTGTCATGATTTTATTGTATTCCTATTTTTTTGTATTCCTTTTTTATTGTATTCCTTTTTTAACCCAAAATCATAGTTTGTTTTTATTATTGTCCATGATTTTTAACCAAAATCATGAGACTGAAACATTTTTTCTTCACTTCAACAGCATATAACCCCTTGAGACGTTATGTATGTTGATTTGACAAAATTGGTGAATTAAAAAAAATTGGGGTTAAAAAATGTTGAGATTGTAGGCTATGGAAGCGTTTCTGTGTACTGTTTGTTGCATAAAATGATGCAAAGAATTGGTCAGGCACCAATTTTGGAGATGGATAGGAAGGCTGTAGGGGAGGAGGAGGCCTCTATTAGGGTACAGTATCTAACATTTCGCTGTGCTCTCAATAGATAATACAGTAAAGTTTCCATAGCCAGCTATCTTAACTCTGTTTAATACAGTGGTCCCTCAACATACGATGGTAATTCGTTCGAAACGAGCCATCGTTTGTCGAATCCATCGTATGTTGAGGGATTCGTGCAATGTAAAGTATAAGGAGCTGTACTCACCTGATCCCGCTGCTCCCGATGGTGACCCCGGGCCTCCACTGGACTCTCCTGGTCTTCTCCGGTGCTCTGCTTTCTTCCGCAAGGCCTTACTGGGCCTGCGTAGCGACGTCATTACGCCGCTGCGTACGCCATTCCTATTGGATGACGTGGGCAGCAGCGTATTGACGTCATCAGAGAGGGCCGAGAAGACACCGGAAGATCAGCGCTGGACCCGGAGGGCACCCCGGAGCATCGTGGAGGGGTAAGTAATACTTACTGCACCACACAGCGAACATTAAGCGGCTATTTGGCAGCAGCTTAAGCATTTTTCGCTGCCGGATAGCACTTGATGCGATGGCCCCGACATAAAAAAGCATTGTATGTCGATGCTGACATCGACATGCGATGGCCTCTGAGAGGCCATCGTATGTCGATTTGATCATATGTCGGGGCCATCGTAGGTCGGGGGTGTCACTGTATTGTACTATTTGATTTTGACAGGAGCTGGCAATTTTTTATATTACAAAAGCCTAGTATGAAGGAAGTTTGTTGTTCTTATATCTGTATGTAAAATGTGTAGTTTTGCCATGTGTACATTTATACCAATAGAGGGCTGCACTTGCAAGCCATTGTAATGATTTTTTTGTATTCCTATTTGTACCTTTTTTTTTACCCAAATCATAGTTTGTTTTTATTAATGTCCATGATTTTTAAACAAAATCATGAGACTGAAACATTTTTCTTCACTTCAACAGCATATAACCCCTTGAGACGTTATGAATGCTGATTTGACAACATTGGTGAATTTAAAAAATTTGGGTTAAAAAATGTTGAGAATGTAGGCTATGGAAGCGTTTCTGTGTACTGTTTGTTGCATAAAATGATGCAAAGAATTGGTCATGCACCAATTTTGGAGATGGATAGGAAGGCTGTAGGGGAGGAGGAGGCCTCTATTAGGGTACAGTATCTAACATTTCGCTGTGCTCTCAATAGATAATACAGTAAAGTTTCCATAGCCAGCTATCTTAACTCTGTTTAATATTGTACTATATGATTTTGACAGGAGGTGCCAATTTTTGTTATTACAAAAGCCTAGTATGAAGGAACTTTGTTGTTCTTATATCTGTATCTAAAATGTGTAGTTTTGCTATGTGTACATTTATACCAATATTGGGCTGTACTTGCCAGCTATTGTCATGATTTTATTGTATTCCTATTTTTTTGTATTCCTTTTTTATTGTATTCCTTTTTTAACCCAAAATCATAGTTTGTTTTTATTATTGTCCATGATTTTTAACCAAAATCATGAGACTGAAACATTTTTTCTTCACTTCAACAGCATATAACCCCTTGAGACGTTATGTATGTTGATTTGACAAAATTGGTGAATTAAAAAAAATTGGGGTTAAAAAATGTTGAGATTGTAGGCTATGGAAGCGTTTCTGTGTACTGTTTGTTGCATAAAATGATGCAAAGAATTGGTCAGGCACCAATTTTGGAGATGGATAGGAAGGCTGTAGGGGAGGAGGAGGCCTCTATTAGGGTACAGTATCTAACATTTCGCTGTGCTCTCAATAGATAATACAGTAAAGTTTCCATAGCCAGCTATCTTAACTCTGTTTAATACAGTGGTCCCTCAACATACGATGGTAATTCGTTCGAAACGAGCCATCGTTTGTCGAATCCATCGTATGTTGAGGGATTCGTGCAATGTAAAGTATAAGGAGCTGTACTCACCTGATCCCGCTGCTCCCGATGGTGACCCCGGGCCTCCACTGGACTCTCCTGGTCTTCTCCGGTGCTCTGCTTTCTTCCGCAAGGCCTTACTGGGCCTGCGTAGCGACGTCATTACGCCGCTGCGTACGCCATTCCTATTGGATGACGTGGGCAGCAGCGTATTGACGTCATCAGAGAGGGCCGAGAAGACACCGGAAGATCAGCGCTGGACCCGGAGGGCACCCCGGAGCATCGTGGAGGGGTAAGTAATACTTACTGCACCACACAGCGAACATTAAGCGGCTATTTGGCAGCAGCTTAAGCATTTTTCGCTGCCGGATAGCACTTGATGCGATGGCCCCGACATAAAAAAGCATTGTATGTCGATGCTGACATCGACATGCGATGGCCTCTGAGAGGCCATCGTATGTCGATTTGATCATATGTCGGGGCCATCGTAGGTCGGGGGTGTCACTGTATTGTACTATTTGATTTTGACAGGAGCTGGCAATTTTTTATATTACAAAAGCCTAGTATGAAGGAAGTTTGTTGTTCTTATATCTGTATGTAAAATGTGTAGTTTTGCCATGTGTACATTTATACCAATAGAGGGCTGCACTTGCAAGCCATTGTAATGATTTTTTTGTATTCCTATTTGTACCTTTTTTTTTACCCAAATCATAGTTTGTTTTTATTAATGTCCATGATTTTTAAACAAAATCATGAGACTGAAACATTTTTCTTCACTTCAACAGCATATAACCCCTTGAGACGTTATGAATGCTGATTTGACAACATTGGTGAATTTAAAAAATTTGGGTTAAAAAATGTTGAGAATGTAGGCTATGGAAGCGTTTCTGTGTACTGTTTGTTGCATAAAATGATGCAAAGAATTGGTCATGCACCAATTTTGGAGATGGATAGGAAGGCTGTAGGGGAGGAGGAGGCCTCTATTAGGGTACAGTATCTAACATTTCGCTGTGCTCTCAATAGATAATACAGTAAAGTTTCCATAGCCAGCTATCTTAACTCTGTTTAATATTGTACTATATGATTTTGACAGGAGGTGCCAATTTTTGTTATTACAAAAGCCTAGTATGAAGGAACTTTGTTGTTCTTATATCTGTATCTAAAATGTGTAGTTTTGCTATGTGTACATTTATACCAATATTGGGCTGTACTTGCCAGCTATTGTCATGATTTTATTGTATTCCTATTTTTTTGTATTCCTTTTTTATTGTATTCCTTTTTTAACCCAAAATCATAGTTTGTTTTTATTATTGTCCATGATTTTTAACCAAAATCATGAGACTGAAACATTTTTTCTTCACTTCAACAGCATATAACCCCTTGAGACGTTATGTATGTTGATTTGACAAAATTGGTGAATTAAAAAAAATTGGGGTTAAAAAATGTTGAGATTGTAGGCTATGGAAGCGTTTCTGTGTACTGTTTGTTGCATAAAATGATGCAAAGAATTGGTCAGGCACCAATTTTGGAGATGGATAGGAAGGCTGTAGGGGAGGAGGAGGCCTCTATTAGGGTACAGTATCTAACATTTCGCTGTGCTCTCAATAGATAATACAGTAAAGTTTCCATAGCCAGCTATCTTAACTCTGTTTAATACAGTGGTCCCTCAACATACGATGGTAATTCGTTCGAAACGAGCCATCGTTTGTCGAATCCATCGTATGTTGAGGGATTCGTGCAATGTAAAGTATAAGGAGCTGTACTCACCTGATCCCGCTGCTCCCGATGGTGACCCCGGGCCTCCACTGGACTCTCCTGGTCTTCTCCGGTGCTCTGCTTTCTTCCGCAAGGCCTTACTGGGCCTGCGTAGCGACGTCATTACGCCGCTGCGTACGCCATTCCTATTGGATGACGTGGGCAGCAGCGTATTGACGTCATCAGAGAGGGCCGAGAAGACACCGGAAGATCAGCGCTGGACCCGGAGGGCACCCCGGAGCATCGTGGAGGGGTAAGTAATACTTACTGCACCACACAGCGAACATTAAGCGGCTATTTGGCAGCAGCTTAAGCATTTTTCGCTGCCGGATAGCACTTGATGCGATGGCCCCGACATAAAAAAGCATTGTATGTCGATGCTGACATCGACATGCGATGGCCTCTGAGAGGCCATCGTATGTCGATTTGATCATATGTCGGGGCCATCGTAGGTCGGGGGTGTCACTGTATTGTACTATTTGATTTTGACAGGAGCTGGCAATTTTTTATATTACAAAAGCCTAGTATGAAGGAAGTTTGTTGTTGTTATATCTGTATGTAAAATGTGTAGTTTTGCCATGTGTACATTTATACCAATAGTGGGCTGTGCTTGCAAGCCATTGTAATGATTTTTTTGTATTCCTATTTGTACCTTTTTTTTAACCCAAATCATAGTTTGTTTTTATTATTGTCCATGATTTTTAAACAAAATCATGAGACTGAAACATTTTTCTTCACTTCAACAGCATATAACCCCTTGAGACGTTATGTATGCTGATTTGACAACATTGGTGAATTTTAAAAATTTGGGTTAAAAAATGTTGAGAATGTAGGCTATGGAAGCGTTTCTGTGTACTGTCATTTGCATAAAATGATGCAAAGAATTGGTCAGGCACCAATTTTGGAGATGGATAGGAAGGCTGTAGGGGAGGAGGAGGCCTCTATTAGGGCACAGTATCTAACATTTCGTTGTGCTCTCAATAGATAATACAGTAAAGTTTCCATAGCCAGCTATCTTAACTCTGTTTAATATTGTACCATATGATTTTGACAGGAGGTGCCAATTTTTGTTATTTAAAAAGCCTAGTATGAAGGAACTTTGTTGTTCTTATATCTGTATCTAAAATGTGTAGTTTTGCTATGTGTACATTAATACCAATATTGGGCTGTACTTGCCAGCTATTGTAATGATTTTATTGTATTCCTATTTGTACCTTTTTTTAACCCAAATCTTAGTTTGTTTTTATTATTGTCCATGATTTTTAACCAAAATCATGAGACTGAAACATTTTTCATTCATTTCAACAGCAGATAACCCCTTGAGACGTTATGTATGTTGATTTGACAAAATTGGTGAATTAAAAAAAATTTGGGTTAAAAAATGTTGAGATTGTAGGCTATGGAAGCGTTTCTGTGTACTGTCGTTTGCATAAAATGATGCAAAGAATTGGTCAGGCACCAATTTTGGAGATGGATAGGAAGGCTGTAGGGGATGAGGAGGCCTCTATAAGGGCACAGTATCTAACATTTCGCTGTGCTCCCAATAGATAATGCAGTAAAGTTTCCATAGCCAGCTATCTTAACTCTGTTTAATATTTTACTATTTGATTTTGACAGGAGGTGCCAATTTTTGTTATTACAAAAGCCTAGTATGAAGGAACTTTGTTGTTCTTACATCTGTATCTAAAATGTGTAGTTTTGCTATGTGTACATTTATACCAATATTGGGCTGTACTTGCCAGCTATTGTCATGATTTTATTGTATTCCTATTTGTACCTTTTTTTTAACCCAAATCTTAGTTTGTTTTTATTATTGTCCATGATTTTTAACCAAAATTATGAGACTGAAACATTTTTTATTCATTTCAACAGCAAATAACCCCTTGAGACGTTATGTATGTTGATTTGACAAAATTGGTGAATTAAAAAAATATTTGGGTTAAAAAATGTTGAGATTGTCGGCTATGGAAGCGTTTCTGTGTACTGTCATTTGCATAAAATGATGCAAAGAATTGGTAAGGCACCAATTTTGGTGATGGATAGGAAGGCTGTAGGGGAGGAGGAGGCCTCTATTAGGGCACAGTGTCTAACATTTCGCTGTGCTCTCAATATATAATACAGTAAAGTTTCCATAGCCAGCTATCTTAACTCTGTTTAATTTTGTACTATTTGATTTTGACAGGAGGTGGCCATGTTTTTTATTACAAAAGCCAAGTAAGAAGGAACCTTGTTGTTTTTACATCTGTATCTAAAATGTATAGTTTTGCTATGTGTACATTTATACCAATATTGGGCTGTACTTGCCAGCTATTGTCATGATTTTATTGTATTCCTATTTGTACCTTTTTTAACCCAAATAATAATTTGTTTTTATTATTGTCCATGATTTTTAACCAAAATCATGAGACTAAAACATTTTTTCTTCACTTCAACAGCATATAACCACTTGAGACGTTATGTATGTTGATTTGACAAAATTGGTGAATTAAAAAAAATTGGAGTTAAAAAATGTTGAGATTGTAGGCTATGGAAGCGTTTCTGTGTACTGTTTGTTGCATAAAATGATGCAAAGAATTGGTCAGGCACCAATTTTGGAGATGAATAGGAAGGCTGTAGGGGAGGAGGAGGCCTCTATTAGGGTACAGTATCTAACATTTCGCTGTGCTCTCAATAGATAATACAGTAAAGTTTCCATAGCCAGCTATCTTAACTCTGTTTAATACAGTGGTCCCTCAACATATAATGGTAATTCGTTCGAAACGAGCCATCGTTTGTCGAATCCATCGTATGTTGAGGGATTCGTGCAATGTAAAGTATAAGGAGCTGTACTCACCTGATCCCGCTGCTCCCGATGGTGACCCCGGGCCTCCACTGGACTCTCCTGGTCTTCTCCGGTGCTCTGCTTTCTTCCGCAAGGCCTTACTGGGCCTGCGTAGCGACGTCATTACGCCGCTGCGTACGCCATTCCTATTGGATGACGTGGGCAGCAGCGTATTGACGTCATCAGAGAGGGCCGAGAAGACACCGGAAGATCAGCGCTGGATCCGGAGGGCACCCCGGAGCATCGTGGAGGGGTAAGTAATACTTACTGCACCACACAGCGAACATTAAGCGGCTATTTGGCAGCAGCTTAAGCATTTTTCGCTGCCGGATAGCACTTGATGCGATGGCCCCGACATAAAAAAGCATTGTATGTCGATGCTGACATCGACATGCGAAGGCCTCTGAGAGGCCATCGTATGTCGATTTGATCATATGTCGGGGCCATCTTAGGTCGGGGGTGTCACTGTATTGTACTATTTGATTTTGACAGGAGCTGGCAATTTTTTATATTACAAAAGCCTAGTATGAAGGAAGTTTGTTGTTCTTATATCTGTATGTAAAATGTGTAGTTTTGCCATGTGTACATTTATACCAATAGTGGGCTGTACTTGCAAGCCATTGTAATGATTTTTTTGTATTCCTATTTGTACCTTTTTTTTTAACCCAAATCACAGTTTGTTTTTATTATTGTCCATGATTTTTAAACAAAATCATAAGACTGAAACATTTTTCTTCACTTCAACAGCATATAACCCCTTGAGACGTTATGTATGCTGATTTGACAACATTGGTGAATTTTAAAAATTTGGTTTAAAAATTTTTGAGAATGTAGGCTATGGAAGCGTTTCTGTGTACTGTCATTTGCATAAAATGATGCAAAGAATTGGTCAGGCACCAATTTTGGAGATGGATAGGAAGGCTGTAGGGGAGGAGGAGGCCTCTATTAGTGCACAGTATCTAACATTTCGCTGTGCTCTCAATAGATAATACAGTAAAGTTTCCATAGCCAGCTATCTTAACTCTGTTTAATATTGTATCATATGATTTTGACAGGAGGTGCCAATTTTTGTTATTAAAAAAGCCTACTATGAAGGAACTTTGTTGTTCTTATATCTGTATCTAAAATGTGTAGTTTTGCTATGTGTACATTCATACCAATATTGGGCTGTACTTGCCAGCTATTTTCATGATTTTATTGTATTCCTATTTGTACCTTTTTTTTTAACCCAAATCTTAGTTTGTTTTTATTATTGACCATGATTTTTAACCAAAATTATGAGACTGAAACATTTTTTATTCATTTCAACAGCATATAACCCCTTGAGACGTTATGTATGTTGATTTGACAAAATTGGTGAATTAAAAAAATATTTGGGTTAAAAAATGTTGAGATTGTAGGCTATGGAAGCGTTTCTGTGTACTGTCATTTGCATAAAATGATGCAAAGAATTGGTAAGGCACCAATTTTGGAGATGATAGGAAGGCTGTAGGGGAGGAGGAGGCCTCTATTAGGGCACAGTGTCTAACATTTCGCTGTGCTCTCAATATATAATACAGTAAAGTTTCCATAGCCAGCTATCTTAACTCTGTTTAATTTTGTACTATTTGATTTTGACAGGAGGTGGCCATGTTTTTTATTACAAAAGCCAAGTAAGAAGGAACCTTGTTGTTTTTACATCTGTATCTAAAATGTATAGTTTTGCTATGTGTACATTTATACCAATATTGGGCTGTACTTGCCAGCTATTGTCATGATTTTATTGTATTCCTATTTATACCTTTTTTAACCCAAATAATAATTTGTTTTTATTATTGTCCATGATTTTTAACCAAAATCATGAGACTAAAACATTTTTTCTTCACTTCAACAGCATATAACCACTTGAGACGTTATGCATGTTGATTTGACAAAATTGGTAAATTAAAAATATTTGGGTTAAAAAATGTTGAGATTGTAGGCTATGGAAGTGTTTCTGTGTACTGTCATTTGCATAAAATGATGCAAAGAATTGGTCAGGCACCAATTTTGGAGATGGATAGGAAGGCTGTAGGGGAGGAGGAGGCCTCTATTAGGGTACAGTATCTAACATTTCGCTGTGCTCTCAATAGATAATACAGTAAAGTTTCCATAGCCAGCTATCTTAACTCTGTTTAATACAGTGGTCCCTCAACATATAATGGTAATTCGTTCCAAACGAGCCATCGTTTGTCGAATCCATCGTATGTTGAGGGATTCGTGCAATGAAAAAGTATAAGAAGCTGTACTCACCTGTCCCCGCCGCTCGCGATGGTGTCCACGCCGCTCCCAATGGAGACCCCGGGCCTCCGCTGGACTCTCCTGGTCTTCTCCGGTCCTCTGCTGTCTTCCACAAGGCCTTACTGGGCCTGCGTAGCAATGTCATTACGCCGCTGCTGACGCCATTCCTATTGGATGACGTGGGCAGCAGCGTATTGACGCCATCGGAGAGGGCCGAGAAGACACCGGAAGACCAGCGCTTGACCCGGAGGGCACCCCGGAGCATCGTGGAGGGGTAAGTAATACTTACCTCACCACTCAGGGAACATTAAGCTGCTATCCGGCAGCAGCTTAAGCATTTTCGCTGTCGGATAGCACTTGATGCGATGGCCCCGACATAAAAAAGCATCGTATGTCGATGCTGACATCGACATGCGATGGCCTCTGAGAGGCCATCGTATGTCGATTTGATCATATGTCGGGGCCATCGTAGGTCGAGGGGGGGTCACTGTATTGTACTATTTGATTTTGACAGGAGCTGGCAATTTTTTATATTACAAAAGCCTAGTATGAAGGAAGTTTGTTGTTCTTATATCTGTATGTAAAATGTGTAGTTTTGCCATGTGTACATTTATACCAATAGAGGGCTGCACTTGCAAGCCATTGTAATGATTTTTTTGTATTCCTATTTGTACCTTTTTTTTTTACCCAAATCATAGTTTGTTTTTATTAATGTCCATGATTTTTAAACAAAATCATGAGACTGAAACATTTTTCTTCACTTCAACAGCATATAACCCCTTGAGACGTTATGAATGCTGATTTGACAACATTGGTGAATTTAAAAAATTTGGGTTAAAAAATGTTGAGAATGTAGGCTATGGAAGCGTTTCTGTGTACTGTTTGTTGCATAAAATGATGCGAAGAATTGGTCATGCACCAATTTTGGAGATGGATAGGAAGGCTGTAGGGGAGGAGGAGGCCTCTATTAGGGTACAGTATCTAACATTTCGCTGTGCTCTCAATAGATAATACAGTAAAGTTTCCATAGCCAGCTATCTTAACTCTGTTTAATATTGTACTATATGATTTTGACAGGAGGTGCCAATTTTTGTTATTACAAAAGCCTAGTATGAAGGAACTTTGTTGTTCTTATATCTGTATCTAAAATGTGTAGTTTTGCTATGTGTACATTTATACCAATATTGGGCTGTACTTGCCAGCTATTGTCATGATTTTATTGTATTCCTATTTTTTTGTATTCCTTTTTTATTGTATTCCTTTTTTAACCCAAAATCATAGTTTGTTTTTATTATTGTCCATGATTTTTAACCAAAATCATGAGACTGAAACATTTTTTCTTCACTTCAACAGCATATAACCCCTTGAGACGTTATGTATGTTGATTTGACAAAATTGGTGAATTAAAAAAAATTGGGGTTAAAAAATGTTGAGATTGTAGGCTATGGAAGCGTTTCTGTGTACTGTTTGTTGCATAAAATGATGCAAAGAATTGGTCAGGCACCAATTTTGGAGATGGATAGGAAGGCTGTAGGGGAGGAGGAGGCCTCTATTAGGGTACAGTATCTAACATTTCGCTGTGCTCTCAATAGATAATACAGTAAAGTTTCCATAGCCAGCTATCTTAACTCTGTTTAATACAGTGGTCCCTCAACATACGATGGTAATTCGTTCGAAACGAGCCATCGTTTGTCGAATCCATCGTATGTTGAGGGATTCGTGCAATGTAAAGTATAAGGAGCTGTACTCACCTGATCCCGCTGCTCCCGATGGTGACCCCGGGCCTCCACTGGACTCTCCTGGTCTTCTCCGGTGCACTGCTTTCTTCCGCAAGGCCTTACTGGGCCTGCGTAGCGACGTCATTATGCCGCTGCGTACGCCATTCCTATTGGATGACGTGGGCAGCAGCGTATTGACGTCATCAGAGAGGGCCGAGAAGACACCGGAAGATCAGCGCTGGACCCGGAGGGCACCCCGGAGCATCGTGGAGGGGTAAGTAATACTTACTGCACCACACAGCGAACATTAAGCGGCTATTTGGCAGCAGCTTAAGCATTTTTCGCTGCCGGATAGCACTTGATGCGATGGCCCCGACATAAAAAAGCATTGTATGTCGATGCTGACATCGACATGCGATGGCCTCTGAGAGGCCATCGTATGTCGATTTGATCATATGTCGGGGCCATCGTAGGTCGGGGGTGTCACTGTATTGTACTATTTGATTTTGACAGGAGCTGGCAATTTTTTATATTACAAAAGCCTAGTATGAAGGAAGTTTGTTGTTCTTATATCTGTATGTAAAATGTGTAGTTTTGCCATGTGTACATTTATACCAATAGAGGGCTGCACTTGCAAGCCATTGTAATGATTTTTTTGTATTCCTATTTGTACCTTTTTTTTTTACCCAAATCATAGTTTGTTTTTATTAATGTCCATGATTTTTAAACAAAATCATGAGACTGAAACATTTTTCTTCACTTCAACAGCATATAACCCCTTGAGACGTTATGAATGCTGATTTGACAACATTGGTGAATTTAAAAAATTTGGGTTAAAAAATGTTGAGAATGTAGGCTATGGAAGCGTTTCTGTGTACTGTTTGTTGCATAAAATGATGCAAAGAATTGGTCATGCACCAATTTTGGAGATGGATAGGAAGGCTGTAGGGGAGGAGGAGGCCTCTATTAGGGTACAGTATCTAACATTTCGCTGTGCTCTCAATAGATAATACAGTAAAGTTTCCATAGCCAGCTATCTTAACTCTGTTTAATATTGTACTATATGATTTTGACAGGAGGTGCCAATTTTTGTTATTACAAAAGCCTAGTATGAAGGAACTTTGTTGTTCTTATATCTGTATCTAAAATGTGTAGTTTTGCTATGTGTACATTTATACCAATATTGGGCTGTACTTGCCAGCTATTGTCATGATTTTATTGTATTCCTATTTTTTTGTATTCCTTTTTTATTGTATTCCTTTTTTAACCCAAAATCATAGTTTGTTTTTATTATTGTCCATGATTTTTAACCAAAATCATGAGACTGAAACATTTTTTCTTCACTTCAACAGCATATAACCCCTTGAGACGTTATGTATGTTGATTTGACAAAATTGGTGAATTAAAAAAAATTGGGGTTAAAAAATGTTGAGATTGTAGGCTATGGAAGCGTTTCTGTGTACTGTTTGTTGCATAAAATGATGCAAAGAATTGGTCAGGCACCAATTTTGGAGATGGATAGGAAGGCTGTAGGGGAGGAGGAGGCCTCTATTAGGGTACAGTATCTAACATTTCGCTGTGCTCTCAATAGATAATACAGTAAAGTTTCCATAGCCAGCTATCTTAACTCTGTTTAATACAGTGGTCCCTCAACATACGATGGTAATTCGTTCGAAACGAGCCATCGTTTGTCGAATCCATCGTATGTTGAGGGATTCGTGCAATGTAAAGTATAAGGAGCTGTACTCACCTGATCCCGCTGCTCCCGATGGTGACCCCGGGCCTCCACTGGACTCTCCTGGTCTTCTCCGGTGCTCTGCTTTCTTCCGCAAGGCCTTACTGGGCCTGCGTAGCGACGTCATTACGCCGCTGCGTACGCCATTCCTATTGGATGACGTGGGCAGCAGCGTATTGACGTCATCAGAGAGGGCCGAGAAGACACCGGAAGATCAGCGCTGGACCCGGAGGGCACCCCGGAGCATCGTGGAGGGGTAAGTAATACTTACTGCACCACACAGCGAACATTAAGCGGCTATTTGGCAGCAGCTTAAGCATTTTTCGCTGCCGGATAGCACTTGATGCGATGGCCCCGACATAAAAAAGCATTGTATGTCGATGCTGACATCGACATGCGATGGCCTCTGAGAGGCCATCGTATGTCGATTTGATCATATGTCGGGGCCATCGTAGGTCGGGGGTGTCACTGTATTGTACTATTTGATTTTGACAGGAGCTGGCAATTTTTTATATTACAAAAGCCTAGTATGAAGGAAGTTTGTTGTTCTTATATCTGTATGTAAAATGTGTAGTTTTGCCATGTGTACATTTATACCAATAGTGGGCTGTGCTTGCAAGCCATTGTAATGATTTTTTTGTATTCCTATTTGTACCTTTTTTTTAACCCAAATCATAGTTTGTTTTTATTATTGTCCATGATTTTTAAACAAAATCATGAGACTGAAACATTTTTCTTCACTTCAACAGCATATAACCCCTTGAGACGTTATGTATGCTGATTTGACAACATTGGTGAATTTTAAAAATTTGGGTTAAAAAATGTTGAGAATGTAGGCTATGGAAGCGTTTCTGTGTACTGTTATTTGCATAAAATGATGCAAAGAATTGGTCAGGCACCAATTTTGGAGATGGATAGGAAGGCTGTAGGGGAGGAGGAGGCCTCTATTAGGGCACAGTATCTAACATTTCGTTGTGCTCTCAATAGATAATACAGTAAAGTTTCCATAGCCAGCTATCTTAACTCTGTTTAATATTGTACCATATGATTTTGACAGGAGGTGCCAATTTTTGTTATTTAAAAAGCCTAGTATGAAGGAACTTTGTTGTTCTTATATCTGTATCTAAAATGTGTAGTTTTGCTATGTGTACATTAATACCAATATTGGGCTGTACTTGCCAGCTATTGTAATGATTTTATTGTATTCCTATTTGTACCTTTTTTAACCCAAATCTTAGTTTGTTTTTATTATTGTCCATGATTTTTAACCAAAATCATGAGACTGAAACATTTTTCATTCATTTCAACAGCAGATAACCCCTTGAGACGTTATGTATGTTGATTTGACAAAATTGGTGAATTAAAAAAAATTTGGGTTAAAAAATGTTGAGATTGTAGGCTATGGAAGCGTTTCTGTGTACTGTCGTTTGCATAAAATGATGCAAAGAATTGGTCAGGCACCAATTTTGGAGATGGATAGGAAGGCTGTAGGGGATGAGGAGGCCTCTATAAGGGCACAGTATCTAACATTTCGCTGTGCTCCCAATAGATAATGCAGTAAAGTTTCCATAGCCAGCTATCTTAACTCTGTTTAATATTTTACTATTTGATTTTGACAGGAGGTGCCAATTTTTGTTATTACAAAAGCCTAGTATGAAGGAACTTTGTTGTTCTTACATCTGTATCTAAAATGTGTAGTTTTGCTATGTGTACATTTATACCAATATTGGGCTGTACTTGCCAGCTATTGTCATGATTTTATTGTATTCCTATTTGTACCTTTTTTTTAACCCAAATCTTAGTTTGTTTTTATTATTGTCCATGATTTTTAACCAAAATTATGAGACTGAAACATTTTTTATTCATTTCAACAGCAAATAACCCCTTGAGACGTTATGTATGTTGATTTGACAAAATTGGTGAATTAAAAAAATATTTGGGTTAAAAAATGTTGAGATTGTCGGCTATGGAAGCGTTTCTGTGTACTGTCATTTGCATAAAATGATGCAAAGAATTGGTAAGGCACCAATTTTGGTGATGGATAGGAAGGCTGTAGGGGAGGAGGAGGCCTCTATTAGGGCACAGTGTCTAACATTTCGCTGTGCTCTCAATATATAATACAGTAAAGTTTCCATAGCCAGCTATCTTAACTCTGTTTAATTTTGTACTATTTGATTTTGACAGGAGGTGGCCATGTTTTTTATTACAAAAGCCAAGTAAGAAGGAACCTTGTTGTTTTTACATCTGTATCTAAAATGTATAGTTTTGCTATGTGTACATTTATACCAATATTGGGCTGTACTTGCCAGCTATTGTCATGATTTTATTGTATTCCTATTTGTACCTTTTTTAACCCAAATAATAATTTGTTTTTATTATTGTCCATGATTTTTAACCAAAATCATGAGACTAAAACATTTTTTCTTCACTTCAACAGCATATAACCACTTGAGACGTTATGTATGTTGATTTGACAAAATTGGTGAATTAAAAAAAATTGGAGTTAAAAAATGTTGAGATTGTAGGCTATGGAAGCGTTTCTGTGTACTGTTTGTTGCATAAAATGATGCAAAGAATTGGTCAGGCACCAATTTTGGAGATGAATAGGAAGGTTGTAGGGGAGGAGGAGGCCTCTATTAGGGTACAGTATCTAACATTTCGCTGTGCTCTCAATAGATAATACAGTAAAGTTTCCATAGCCAGCTATCTTAACTCTGTTTAATACAGTGGTCCCTCAACATATAATGGTAATTCGTTCGAAACGAGCCATCGTTTGTCGAATCCATCGTATGTTGAGGGATTCGTGCAATGTAAAGTATAAGGAGCTGTACTCACCTGATCCCGCTGCTCCCGATGGTGACCCCGGGCCTCCACTGGACTCTCCTGGTCTTCTCCGGTGCTCTGCTTTCTTCCGCAAGGCCTTACTGGGCCTGCGTAGCGACGTCATTACGCCGCTGCGTACGCCATTCCTATTGGATGACGTGGGCAGCAGCGTATTGACGTCATCAGAGAGGGCCGAGAAGACACCGGAAGATCAGCGCTGGATCCGGAGGGCACCCCGGAGCATCGTGGAGGGGTAAGTAATACTTACTGCACCACACAGCGAACATTAAGCGGCTATTTGGCAGCAGCTTAAGCATTTTTCGCTGCCGGATAGCACTTGATGCGATGGCCCCGACATAAAAAAGCATTGTATGTCGATGCTGACATCGACATGCGATGGCCTCTGAGAGGCCATCGTATGTCGATTTGATCATATGTCGGGGCCATCGTAGGTCGGGGGTGTCACTGTATTGTACTATTTGATTTTGACAGGAGCTGGCAATTTTTTATATTACAAAAGCCTAGTATGAAGGAAGTTTGTTGTTCTTATATCTGTATGTAAAATGTGTAGTTTTGCCATGTGTACATTTATACCAATAGTGGGCTGTACTTGCAAGCCATTGTAATGATTTTTTTGTATTCCTATTTGTACCTTTTTTTTTAACCCAAATCACAGTTTGTTTTTATTATTGTCCATGATTTTTAAACAAAATCATAAGACTGAAACATTTTTCTTCACTTCAACAGCATATAACCCCTTGAGACGTTATGTATGCTGATTTGACAACATTGGTGAATTTTAAAAATTTGGTTTAAAAATTTTTGAGAATGTAGGCTATGGAAGCGTTTCTGTGTACTGTCATTTGCATAAAATGATGCAAAGAATTGGTCAGGCACCAATTTTGGAGATGGATAGGAAGGCTGTAGGGGAGGAGGAGGCCTCTATTAGTGCACAGTATCTAACATTTCGCTGTGCTCTCAATAGATAATACAGTAAAGTTTCCATAGCCAGCTATCTTAACTCTGTTTAATATTGTATCATATGATTTTGACAGGAGGTGCCAATTTTTGTTATTAAAAAAGCCTACTATGAAGGAACTTTGTTGTTCTTATATCTGTATCTAAAATGTGTAGTTTTGCTATGTGTACATTCATACCAATATTGGGCTGTACTTGCCAGCTATTGTCATGATTTTATTGTATTCCTATTTGTACCTTTTTTTTTAACCCAAATCTTAGTTTGTTTTTATTATTGTCCATGATTTTTAACCAAAATTATGAGACTGAAACATTTTTTATTCATTTCAACAGCATATAACCCCTTGAGACGTTATGTATGTTGATTTGACAAAATTGGTGAATTAAAAAAATATTTGGGTTAAAAAATGTTGAGATTGTAGGCTATGGAAGCGTTTCTGTGTACTGTCATTTGCATAAAATGATGCAAAGAATTGGTAAGGCACCAATTTTGGAGATGATAGGAAGGCTGTAGGGGAGGAGGAGGCCTCTATTAGGGCACAGTGTCTAACATTTCGCTGTGCTCTCAATATATAATACAGTAAAGTTTCCATAGCCAGCTATCTTAACTCTGTTTAATTTTGTACTATTTGATTTTGACAGGAGGTGGCCATGTTTTTTATTACAAAAGCCAAGTAAGAAGGAACCTTGTTGTTTTTACATCTGTATCTAAAATGTATAGTTTTGCTATGTGTACATTTATACCAATATTGGGCTGTACTTGCCAGCTATTGTCATGATTTTATTGTATTCCTATTTATACCTTTTTTAACCCAAATAATAATTTGTTTTTATTATTGTCCATGATTTTTAACCAAAATCATGAGACTAAAACATTTTTTCTTCACTTCAACAGCATATAACCACTTGAGACGTTATGCATGTTGATTTGACAAAATTGGTAAATTAAAAATATTTGGGTTAAAAAATGTTGAGATTGTAGGCTATGGAAGTGTTTCTGTGTACTGTCATTTGCATAAAATGATGCAAAGAATTGGTCAGGCACCAATTTTGGAGATGGATAGGAAGGCTGTAGGGGAGGAGGAGGCCTCTATTAGGGTACAGTATCTAACATTTCGCTGTGCTCTCAATAGATAATACAGTAAAGTTTCCATAGCCAGCTATCTTAACTCTGTTTAATACAGTGGTCCCTCAACATATAATGGTAATTCGTTCCAAACGAGCCATCGTTTGTCGAATCCATCGTATGTTGAGGGATTCGTGCAATGAAAAAGTATAAGAAGCTGTACTCACCTGTCCCCGCCGCTCGCGATGGTGTCCACGCCGCTCCCAATGGAGACCCCGGGCCTCCGCTGGACTCTCCTGGTCTTCTCCGGTCCTCTGCTGTCTTCCACAAGGCCTTACTGGGCCTGCGTAGCAATGTCATTACGCCGCTGCTGACGCCATTCCTATTGGATGACGTGGGCAGCAGCGTATTGACGCCATCGGAGAGGGCCGAGAAGACACCGGAAGACCAGCGCTTGACCCGGAGGGCACCCCGGAGCATCGTGGAGGGGTAAGTAATACTTACCTCACCACTCAGGGAACATTAAGCTGCTATCCGGCAGCAGCTTAAGCATTTTCGCTGTCGGATAGCACTTGATGCGATGGCCCCGACATAAAAAAGCATCGTATGTCGATGCTGACATCGACATGCGATGGCCTCTGAGAGGCCATCGTATGTCGATTTGATCATATGTCGGGGCCATCGTAGGTCGAGGGGGGGTCACTGTATTGTACTATTTGATTTTGACAGGAGCTGGCAATTTTTTATATTACAAAAGCCTAGTATGAAGGAAGTTTGTTGTTCTTATATCTGTATGTAAAATGTGTAGTTTTGCCATGTGTACATTTATACCAATAGAGGGCTGCACTTGCAAGCCATTGTAATGATTTTTTTGTATTCCTATTTGTACCTTTTTTTTTACCCAAATCATAGTTTGTTTTTATTAATGTCCATGATTTTTAAACAAAATCATGAGACTGAAACATTTTTCTTCACTTCAACAGCATATAACCCCTTGAGACGTTATGAATGCTGATTTGACAACATTGGTGAATTTAAAAAATTTGGGTTAAAAAATGTTGAGAATGTAGGCTATGGAAGCGTTTCTGTGTACTGTTTGTTGCATAAAATGATGCGAAGAATTGGTCATGCACCAATTTTGGAGATGGATAGGAAGGCTGTAGGGGAGGAGGAGGCCTCTATTAGGGTACAGTATCTAACATTTCGCTGTGCTCTCAATAGATAATACAGTAAAGTTTCCATAGCCAGCTATCTTAACTCTGTTTAATATTGTACTATATGATTTTGACAGGAGGTGCCAATTTTTGTTATTACAAAAGCCTAGTATGAAGGAACTTTGTTGTTCTTATATCTGTATCTAAAATGTGTAGTTTTGCTATGTGTACATTTATACCAATATTGGGCTGTACTTGCCAGCTATTGTCATGATTTTATTGTATTCCTATTTTTTTGTATTCCTTTTTTATTGTATTCCTTTTTTAACCCAAAATCATAGTTTGTTTTTATTATTGTCCATGATTTTTAACCAAAATCATGAGACTGAAACATTTTTTCTTCACTTCAACAGAATATAACCCCTTGAGACGTTATGTATGTTGATTTGACAAAATTGGTGAATTAAAAAAAATTGGGGTTAAAAAATGTTGAGATTGTAGGCTATGGAAGCGTTTCTGTGTACTGTTTGTTGCATAAAATGATGCAAAGAATTGGTCAGGCACCAATTTTGGAGATGGATAGGAAGGCTGTAGGGGAGGAGGAGGCCTCTATTAGGGTACAGTATCTAACATTTCGCTGTGCTCTCAATAGATAATACAGTAAAGTTTCCATAGCCAGCTATCTTAACTCTGTTTAATACAGTGGTCCCTCAACATACGATGGTAATTCGTTCGAAACGAGCCATCGTTTGTCGAATCCATCGTATGTTGAGGGATTCGTGCAATGTAAAGTATAAGGAGCTGTACTCACCTGATCCCGCTGCTCCCGATGGTGACCCCGGGCCTCCACTGGACTCTCCTGGTCTTCTCCGGTGCTCTGCTTTCTTCCGCAAGGCCTTACTGGGCCTGCGTAGCGACGTCATTATGCCGCTGCGTACGCCATTCCTATTGGATGACGTGGGCAGCAGCGTATTGACGTCATCAGAGAGGGCCGAGAAGACACCGGAAGATCAGCGCTGGACCCGGAGGGCACCCCGGAGCATCGTGGAGGGGTAAGTAATACTTACTGCACCACACAGCGAACATTAAGCGGCTATTTGGCAGCAGCTTAAGCATTTTTCGCTGCCGGATAGCACTTGATGCGATGGCCCCGACATAAAAAAGCATTGTATGTCGATGCTGACATCGACATGCGATGGCCTCTGAGAGGCCATCGTATGTCGATTTGATCATATGTCGGGGCCATCGTAGGTCGGGGGTGTCACTGTATTGTACTATTTGATTTTGACAGGAGCTGGCAATTTTTTATATTACAAAAGCCTAGTATGAAGGAAGTTTGTTGTTCTTATATCTGTATGTAAAATGTGTAGTTTTGCCATGTGTACATTTATACCAATAGAGGGCTGCACTTGCAAGCCATTGTAATGATTTTTTTGTATTCCTATTTGTACCTTTTTTTTTTTACCCAAATCATAGTTTGTTTTTATTAATGTCCATGATTTTTAAACAAAATCATGAGACTGAAACATTTTTCTTCACTTCAACAGCATATAACCCCTTGAGACGTTATGAATGCTGATTTGACAACATTGGTGAATTTAAAAAATTTGGGTTAAAAAATGTTGAGAATGTAGGCTATGGAAGCGTTTCTGTGTACTGTTTGTTGCATAAAATGATGCAAAGAATTGGTCATGCACCAATTTTGGAGATGGATAGGAAGGCTGTAGGGGAGGAGGAGGCCTCTATTAGGGTACAGTATCTAACATTTCGCTGTGCTCTCAATAGATAATACAGTAAAGTTTCCATAGCCAGCTATCTTAACTCTGTTTAATATTGTACTATATGATTTTGACAGGAGGTGCCAATTTTTGTTATTACAAAAGCCTAGTATGAAGGAACTTTGTTGTTCTTATATCTGTATCTAAAATGTGTAGTTTTGCTATGTGTACATTTATACCAATATTGGGCTGTACTTGCCAGCTATTGTCATGATTTTATTGTATTCCTATTTTTTTGTATTCCTTTTTTATTGTATTCCTTTTTTAACCCAAAATCATAGTTTGTTTTTATTATTGTCCATGATTTTTAACCAAAATCATGAGACTGAAACATTTTTTCTTCACTTCAACAGCATATAACCCCTTGAGACGTTATGTATGTTGATTTGACAAAATTGGTGAATTAAAAAAAATTGGGGTTAAAAAATGTTGAGATTGTAGGCTATGGAAGCGTTTCTGTGTACTGTTTGTTGCATAAAATGATGCAAAGAATTGGTCAGGCACCAATTTTGGAGATGGATAGGAAGGCTGTAGGGGAGGAGGAGGCCTCTATTAGGGTACAGTATCTAACATTTCGCTGTGCTCTCAATAGATAATACAGTAAAGTTTCCATAGCCAGCTATCTTAACTCTGTTTAATACAGTGGTCCCTCAACATACGATGGTAATTCGTTCGAAACGAGCCATCGTTTGTCGAATCCATCGTATGTTGAGGGATTCGTGCAATGTAAAGTATAAGGAGCTGTACTCACCTGATCCCGCTGCTCCCGATGGTGACCCCGGGCCTCCACTGGACTCTCCTGGTCTTCTCCGGTGCTCTGCTTTCTTCCGCAAGGCCTTACTGGGCCTGCGTAGCGACGTCATTACGCCGCTGCGTACGCCATTCCTATTGGATGACGTGGGCAGCAGCGTATTGACGTCATCAGAGAGGGCCGAGAAGACACCGGAAGATCAGCGCTGGACCCGGAGGGCACCCCGGAGCATCGTGGAGGGGTAAGTAATACTTACTGCACCACACAGCGAACATTAAGCGGCTATTTGGCAGCAGCTTAAGCATTTTTCGCTGCCGGATAGCACTTGATGCGATGGCCCCGACATAAAAAAGCATTGTATGTCGATGCTGACATCGACATGCGATGGCCTCTGAGAGGCCATCGTATGTCGATTTGATCATATGTCGGGGCCATCGTAGGTCGGGGGTGTCACTGTATTGTACTATTTGATTTTGACAGGAGCTGGCAATTTTTTATATTACAAAAGCCTAGTATGAAGGAAGTTTGTTGTTCTTATATCTGTATGTAAAATGTGTAGTTTTGCCATGTGTACATTTATACCAATAGTGGGCTGTGCTTGCAAGCCATTGTAATGATTTTTTTGTATTCCTATTTGTACCTTTTTTTTAACCCAAATCATAGTTTGTTTTTATTATTGTCCATGATTTTTAAACAAAATCATGAGACTGAAACATTTTTCTTCACTTCAACAGCATATAACCCCTTGAGACGTTATGTATGCTGATTTGACAACATTGGTGAATTTTAAAAATTTGGGTTAAAAAATGTTGAGAATGTAGGCTATGGAAGCGTTTCTGTGTACTGTTATTTGCATAAAATGATGCAAAGAATTGGTCAGGCACCAATTTTGGAGATGGATAGGAAGGCTGTAGGGGAGGAGGAGGCCTCTATTAGGGCACAGTATCTAACATTTCGTTGTGCTCTCAATAGATAATACAGTAAAGTTTCCATAGCCAGCTATCTTAACTCTGTTTAATATTGTACCATATGATTTTGACAGGAGGTGCCAATTTTTGTTATTTAAAAAGCCTAGTATGAAGGAACTTTGTTGTTCTTATATCTGTATCTAAAATGTGTAGTTTTGCTATGTGTACATTAATACCAATATTGGGCTGTACTTGCCAGCTATTGTAATGATTTTATTGTATTCCTATTTGTACCTTTTTTAACCCAAATCTTAGTTTGTTTTTATTATTGTCCATGATTTTTAACCAAAATCATGAGACTGAAACATTTTTCATTCATTTCAACAGCAGATAACCCCTTGAGACGTTATGTATGTTGATTTGACAAAATTGGTGAATTAAAAAAAATTTGGGTTAAAAAATGTTGAGATTGTAGGCTATGGAAGCGTTTCTGTGTACTGTCGTTTGCATAAAATGATGCAAAGAATTGGTCAGGCACCAATTTTGGAGATGGATAGGAAGGCTGTAGGGGATGAGGAGGCCTCTATAAGGGCACAGTATCTAACATTTCGCTGTGCTCCCAATAGATAATGCAGTAAAGTTTCCATAGCCAGCTATCTTAACTCTGTTTAATATTTTACTATTTGATTTTGACAGGAGGTGCCAATTTTTGTTATTACAAAAGCCTAGTATGAAGGAACTTTGTTGTTCTTACATCTGTATCTAAAATGTGTAGTTTTGCTATGTGTACATTTATACCAATATTGGGCTGTACTTGCCAGCTATTGTCATGAGTTTATTGTATTCCTATTTTTTTTTGTATTCCTTTTTTATTGTATTCCTTTTTTAACCCAAATCATAGTTTGTTTTTATTATTGTCCATGATTTTTAAACAAAATCATAAGACTGAAACATTTTTCTTCACTTCAACAGCATATAACCCCTTGAGACGTTATGTATGCTGATTTGACAACATTGGTGAATTTTAAAAATTTTTGTTAAAAAATGTTGAGAATGTAGGCTATGGAAGCATTTCTGTGTACTGTCATTTGCATAAAATGATGCAAAGAATTGGTCAGGCACCAATTTTGGAGATGGATAGGAAGGCTGTAGGGGAGGAGGAGGCCTCTATTAGGGCACAGTATCTAACATTTCGTTGTGCTCTCAATAGATAATACAGTAAAGTTTCCATAGCCAGCTATCTTAACTCTGTTTAATATTGTACCATATGATTTTGACAGGAGGTGCCAATTTTTGTTATTTAAAAAGCCTAGTATGAAGGAACTTTGTTGTTCTTATATCTGTATCTAAAATGTGTAGTTTTGCTATGTGTACATTAATACCAATATTGGGCTGTACTTGCCAGCTATTGTAATGATTTTATTGTATTCCTATTTGTACCTTTTTTAACCCAAATCTTAGTTTGTTTTTATTATTGTCCATGATTTTTAACCAAAATCATGAGACTGAAACATTTTTCATTCATTTCAACAGCAGATAACCCCTTGAGACGTTATGTATGTTGATTTGACAAAATTGGTGAATTAAAAAAAATTTGGGTTAAAAAATGTTGAGATTGTAGGCTATGGAAGCGTTTCTGTGTACTGTCGTTTGCATAAAATGATGCAAAGAATTGGTCAGGCACCAATTTTGGAGATGGATAGGAAGGCTGTAGGGGATGAGGAGGCCTCTATAAGGGCACAGTATCTAACATTTCGCTGTGCTCCCAATAGATAATGCAGTAAAGTTTCCATAGCCAGCTATCTTAACTCTGTTTAATATTTTACTATTTGATTTTGACAGGAGGTGCCAATTTTTGTTATTACAAAAGCCTAGTATGAAGGAACTTTGTTGTTCTTACATCTGTATCTAAAATGTGTAGTTTTGCTATGTGTACATTTATACCAATATTGGGCTGTACTTGCCAGCTATTGTCATGATTTTATTGTATTCCTATTTGTACCTTTTTTTTAACCCAAATCTTAGTTTGTTTTTATTATTGTCCATGATTTTTAACCAAAATTATGAGACTGAAACATTTTTTATTCATTTCAACAGCAAATAACCCCTTGAGACGTTATGTATGTTGATTTGACAAAATTGGTGAATTAAAAAAATATTTGGGTTAAAAAATGTTGAGATTGTCGGCTATGGAAGCGTTTCTGTGTACTGTCATTTGCATAAAATGATGCAAAGAATTGGTAAGGCACCAATTTTGGTGATGGATAGGAAGGCTGTAGGGGAGGAGGAGGCCTCTATTAGGGCACAGTGTCTAACATTTCGCTGTGCTCTCAATATATAATACAGTAAAGTTTCCATAGCCAGCTATCTTAACTCTGTTTAATTTTGTACTATTTGATTTTGACAGGAGGTGGCCATGTTTTTTATTACAAAAGCCAAGTAAGAAGGAACCTTGTTGTTTTTACATCTGTATCTAAAATGTATAGTTTTGCTATGTGTACATTTATACCAATATTGGGCTGTACTTGCCAGCTATTGTCATGATTTTATTGTATTCCTATTTGTACCTTTTTTAACCCAAATAATAATTTGTTTTTATTATTGTCCATGATTTTTAACCAAAATCATGAGACTAAAACATTTTTTCTTCACTTCAACAGCATATAACCACTTGAGACGTTATGCATGTTGATTTGACAAAATTGGTAAATTAAAAATATTTGGGTTAAAAAATGTTGAGATTGTAGGCTATGGAAGTGTTTCTGTGTACTGTCATTTGCATAAAATGATGCAAAGAATTGGTCAGGCACCAATTTTGGAGATGGATAGGAAGGCTGTAGGGGAGGAGGAGGCCTCTATTAGGGTACAGTATCTAACATTTCGCTGTGCTCTCAATAGATAATACAGTAAAGTTTCCATAGCCAGCTATCTTAACTCTGTTTAATACAGTGGTCCCTCAACATATAATGGTAATTCGTTCCAAACGAGCCATCGTTTGTCGAATCCATCGTATGTTGAGGGATTCGTGCAATGAAAAAGTATAAGAAGCTGTACTCACCTGTCCCCGCCGCTCGCGATGGTGTCCACGCCGCTCCCAATGGAGACCCCGGGCCTCCGCTGGACTCTCCTGGTCTTCTCCGGTCCTCTGCTGTCTTCCACAAGGCCTTACTGGGCCTGCGTAGCAATGTCATTACGCCGCTGCTGACGCCATTCCTATTGGATGACGTGGGCAGCAGCGTATTGACGCCATCGGAGAGGGCCGAGAAGACACCGGAAGACCAGCGCTTGACCCGGAGGGCACCCCGGAGCATCGTGGAGGGGTAAGTAATACTTACCTCACCACTCAGGGAACATTAAGCTGCTATCCGGCAGCAGCTTAAGCATTTTCGCTGTCGGATAGCACTTGATGCGATGGCCCCGACATAAAAAAGCATCGTATGTCGATGCTGACATCGACATGCGATGGCCTCTGAGAGGCCATCGTATGTCGATTTGATCATATGTCGGGGCCATCGTAGGTCGAGGGGGGGTCACTGTATTGTACTATTTGATTTTGACAGGAGCTGGCAATTTTTTATATTACAAAAGCCTAGTATGAAGGAAGTTTGTTGTTCTTATATCTGTATGTAAAATGTGTAGTTTTGCCATGTGTACATTTATACCAATAGAGGGCTGCACTTGCAAGCCATTGTAATGATTTTTTTGTATTCCTATTTGTACCTTTTTTTTTACCCAAATCATAGTTTGTTTTTATTAATGTCCATGATTTTTAAACAAAATCATGAGACTGAAACATTTTTCTTCACTTCAACAGCATATAACCCCTTGAGACGTTATGAATGCTGATTTGACAACATTGGTGAATTTAAAAAATTTGGGTTAAAAAATGTTGAGAATGTAGGCTATGGAAGCGTTTCTGTGTACTGTTTGTTGCATAAAATGATGCAAAGAATTGGTCATGCACCAATTTTGGAGATGGATAGGAAGGCTGTAGGGGAGGAGGAGGCCTCTATTAGGGTACAGTATCTAACATTTCGCTGTGCTCTCAATAGATAATACAGTAAAGTTTCCATAGCCAGCTATCTTAACTCTGTTTAATATTGTACTATATGATTTTGACAGGAGGTGCCAATTTTTGTTATTACAAAAGCCTAGTATGAAGGAACTTTGTTGTTCTTATATCTGTATCTAAAATGTGTAGTTTTGCTATGTGTACATTTATACCAATATTGGGCTGTACTTGCCAGCTATTGTCATGATTTTATTGTATTCCTATTTTTTTGTATTCCTTTTTTATTGTATTCCTTTTTTAACCCAAAATCATAGTTTGTTTTTATTATTGTCCATGATTTTTAACCAAAATCATGAGACTGAAACATTTTTTCTTCACTTCAACAGCATATAACCCCTTGAGACGTTATGTATGTTGATTTGACAAAATTGGTGAATTAAAAAAAATTGGGGTTAAAAAATGTTGAGATTGTAGGCTATGGAAGCGTTTCTGTGTACTGTTTGTTGCATAAAATGATGCAAAGAATTGGTCAGGCACCAATTTTGGAGATGGATAGGAAGGCTGTAGGGGAGGAGGAGGCCTCTATTAGGGTACAGTATCTAACATTTCGCTGTGCTCTCAATAGATAATACAGTAAAGTTTCCATAGCCAGCTATCTTAACTCTGTTTAATACAGTGGTCCCTCAACATACGATGGTAATTCGTTCGAAACGAGCCATCGTTTGTCGAATCCATCGTATGTTGAGGGATTCGTGCAATGTAAAGTATAAGGAGCTGTATTCACCTGATCCCGCTGCTCCCGATGGTGACCCCGGGCCTCCACTGGACTCTCCTGGTCTTCTCCGGTGCTCTGCTTTCTTCCGCAAGGCCTTACTGGGCCTGCGTAGCGACGTCATTACGCCGCTGCGTACGCCATTCCTATTGGATGACGTGGGCAGCAGCGTATTGACGTCATCAGAGAGGGCCGAGAAGACACCGGAAGATCAGCGCTGGACCCGGAGGGCACCCCGGAGCATCGTGGAGGGGTAAGTAATACTTACTGCACCACACAGCGAACATTAAGCGGCTATTTGGCAGCAGCTTAAGCATTTTTCGCTGCCGGATAGCACTTGATGCGATGGCCCCGACATAAAAAAGCATTGTATGTCGATGCTGACATCGACATGCGATGGCCTCTGAGAGGCCATCGTATGTCGATTTGATCATATGTCGGGGCCATCGTAGGTCGGGGGTGTCACTGTATTGTACTATTTGATTTTGACAGGAGCTGGCAATTTTTTATATTACAAAAGCCTAGTATGAAGGAAGTTTGTTGTTCTTATATCTGTATGTAAAATGTGTAGTTTTGCCATGTGTACATTGATACCAATAGTGGGCTGTGCTTGCAAGCCATTGTAATGATTTTTTTGTATTCCTATTTGTACCTTTTTTTTAACCCAAATCATAGTTTGTTTTTATTATTGTCCATGATTTTTAAACAAAATCATGAGACTGAAACATTTTTCTTCACTTCAACAGCATATAACCCCTTGAGACGTTATGTATGCTGATTTGACAACATTGGTGAATTTTAAAAATTTGGGTTAAAAAATGTTGAGAATGTAGGCTATGGAAGCGTTTCTGTGTACTGTCATTTGCATAAAATGATGCAAAGAATTGGTCAGGCACCAATTTTGGAGATGGATAGGAAGGCTGTAGGGGAGGAGGAGGCCTCTATTAGGGCACAGTATCTAACATTTCGTTGTGCTCTCAATAGATAATACAGTAAAGTTTCCATAGCCAGCTATCTTAACTCTGTTTAATATTGTACTATATGATTTTGACAGGAGGTGCCAATTTTTGTTATTACAAAAGCCTAGTATGAAGGAACTTTGTTGTTCTTATATCTGTATCTAAAATGTGTAATTTTGCTATGTGTACATTTATACCAATATTGGGCTGTACTTGCCAGCTATTGTAATGATTTTATTGTATTCCTATTTGTACCTTTTTTTTAACCCAAATCTTAGTTTGTTTTTATTATTGTCCATGATTTTTAACCAAAATCATGAGACTGAAACATTTTTCATTCATTTCAACAGCATATAACCCCTAGAGACGTTATGTATGTTGATTTGACAAAATTGGTGAATTAAAAAAAATTTGGGTTAAAAAATGTTGAGATTGTAGGCTATGGAAGCGTTTCTGTGTACTGTCATTTGCATAAAATGATGCAAAGAATTGGTAAGGCACCAATTTTGGAGATGGATAGGAAGGCTGTAGGGGAGGAGGAGGCCTCTATTAGGGCACAGTGTCTAACATTTCGCTGTGCTCTCAATATATAATACAGTAAAGTTTCCATACCCAGCTATCTTAACTCTGTTTAATTTTGTACTATTTGATTTTGATAGGAGGTGGCCATGTTTTTTATTACAAAAGCCAAGTAAGAAGGAACCTTGTTGTGTTTACATCTGTATCTAAAATGTATAGTTTTGCTATGTGTACATTTATACCAATATTGGCCTGTACTTGCCAGCTATTGTCATGATTTTATTGTATTCCTATTTATACCTTTTTTAACCCAAATAATAATTTGTTTTTATTATTGTCCATGATTTTTAACCAAAATCATGAGACTAAAACATTTTTTCTTCACTTCAACAGCATATAACCACTTGAGACGTTATGTATGTTGATTTGACAAAATTGGTGAATTAAAAAAAATTTGGGTAAAAAAATGTTGAGATAGTAGGCTATGGAAGCGTTTCTGTGTACTGTTTGTTGCATAAAATGATGCAAAGAATTGGTCAGGCACCAATTTTGAAGATGGATAGGAAGGCTGTAGGGGAGGAGGAGGCCTCTATTTGGGTACAGTATCTAACATTTCGCTGTGCTCTCAATAGATAATACAGTAAAGTTTCCATAGCCAGCTATCTTAACTCTGTTTAATACAGTGGTCCCTCAACATACGATGGTAATTCGTTCGAAACGAGCCATCGTTTGTCGAATCCATCGTATGTTGAGGGATTCGTGCAATGTAAAGTATAAGGAGCTGTACTCACCTGATCCCGCTGCTCCCGATGGTGACCCCGGGCCTCCACTGGACTCTCCTGGTCTTCTCCGGTGCTCTGCTTTCTTCCGCAAGGCCTTACTGGGCCTGCGTAGCGACGTCATTACGCCGCTGCGTACGCCATTCCTATTGGATGACGTGGGCAGCAGCGTATTGACGTCATCAGAGAGGGCCGAGAAGACACCGGAAGATCAGCGCTGGACCCGGAGGGCACCCCGGAGCATCGTGGAGGGGTAAGTAATACTTACTGCACCACACAGCGAACATTAAGCGGCTATTTGGCAGCAGCTTAAGCATTTTTCGCTGCCGGATAGCACTTGATGCGATGGCCCCGACATAAAAAAGCATTGTATGTCGATGCTGACATCGACATGCGATGGCCTCTGAGAGGCCATCGTATGTCGATTTGATCATATGTCGGGGCCATCGTAGGTCGGGGGTGTCACTGTATTGTACTATTTGATTTTGACAGGAGCTGGCAATTTTTTATATTACAAAAGCCTAGTATGAAGGAAGTTTGTTGTTCTTATATCTGTATGTAAAATGTTTAGGTTTTCCAATGTTACATTTATACCAATAGTGGGCTGTACTTGCAAGCCATTGTAATGATTTTTTTGTATTCCTATTCGTAACTTTTTTTTTTAACCCAAATCATAGTTTTTTTTTATTATTGTCCATGATTTTTAACCAAAATCATAAGACTGAAACATTTTTCTTCACTTCAACAGCATATAACCCCTTGAGACGTTATGTATGCTGATTTGACAACATTGGTGAATTTTAAAAATTTGGGTTAAAAAATGTTGAGAAAGTAGGCTATGGAAGCGTTTCTGTGTACTGTCATTTGCATAAAATGATGCAAAGAATTGGTCAGGCACCAATTTTGGAGATGGATAGGAAGGCTGTAGGGGAGGAGGAGGCCTCTATTAGGGCACAGTATCTAACATTTCGCTGTGCTCTCAATAGATAATACAGTAAAGTTTCCATAGCCAGCTATCTTAACTCTGTTTAATATTGTACTATTTGATTTTGACAGGAGGTGCGAATTTTTGTTATTACAAAAGCCTAGTATGAAGGAACTTTGTTCTTCTTACATCTGTATCTAAAATGTGTAGTTTTGCTATGTGTACATTTATACCAATATTGGGCTGTACTTGCCAGCTATTGTCATGATTTTATTGTATTCCTATTTGTACCTTTTTTTTAACCCAAATCTTAGTTTGTTTTTATTATTGTCCATGATTTTTAACCAAAATCATGAGACTGAAACATTTTTTATTCATTTCAACAGTATATAACCCCTTGAGATGTTATGTATGTTGATTTGACAAAATTGGTGAATTAAAAAAATATTTGGGTTAAAAAATGTTGAGATTGTAGGCTATGGAAGCGTTTCTGTGTACTGTCATTTGCATAAAATGATGCAAAGAATTGGTCAGGCACCTATTTTGGAGATGGATAGGAAGGCTGTAGGGGAGGAGGAGGCCTCTATTAGGGCACAGTATCTAACATTTCGCTGTGCTCCCAATAGATAATACAGTAAAATTTCCATAGCCAGCTATCTTAACTCTGTTTAATATTGTACTATTTGATTTTGACAGGAGGTGCCAATTTTTGTTATTACAAAAGCTTAGTATGAAGGAACTTTGTTGTTCTTACATCTGTATCTAAAATGTGTAGTTTTGCTATGTGTACATTTATACCAATATTGGGCTGTACTTGCCAGCTATTGTCATGATTTTATTGTATTCCTATTTGTACCTTTTTTTTAACCCAAATCTTAGTTTGTTTTTATTATTGTCCATGATTTTTAACCAAAATCATGAGACTGAAACATTTTTTATTCATTTCAACAGTATATAACCCCTTTAGATGTTATGTATGTTGATTTGACAAAATTGGTGAATTAAAAAAATATTTGGGTTAAAAAATGTTGAGATTGTAGGCTATGGAAGCGTTTCTGTGTACTGTCATTTGCATAAAATGATGCAAATAATTGGTCAGGCACCAATTTTGGAGATGGATAGGAAGGCTGTAGGGGAGGAGGAGGCCTCTATTAGGGTACAGTATCTAACATTTCGCTGTGCTCTCAATAGATAATACAGTAAAGTTTCCATAGCCAGCTATCTTAACTCTGTTTAATTTTGTACTATTTGATTTTGACTGGAGGTGGCCATGTTTTTTATTACAAAAGCCAAGTAAGAAGGAACCTTGTTGTTTTTACATCTGTATCTAAAATGTATAGCTTTGCTATGTGTACATTTACACCAATATTGGGCTGTACTTGCCAGCTATTGTCATGATTTTATTGTATTCCTATTTATACCTTTTTTTAACCCAAATGATAATTTGTTTTTCTTATTGTCCATGATTTTTAACCAAAATCATGAGACTAAAACATTTTTTCTTCACTTCAACAGCATATAACCACTTGAGACGTTATGCATGTTGATTTGACAAAATTGGTAAATTAAAAATATTTGGGTTAAAAAATGTTGAGATTGTAGGCTATGGAAGTGTTTCTGTGTACTGTCATTTGCATAAAATGATGCAAAGAATTGGTCAGGCACCAATTTTGGAGATGGATAGGAAGGCTGTAGGGGAGGAGGAGTCCTCTATTAGGGTACAGTATCTAACATTTCGCTGTGCTCTCAATAGATAATACAGTAAAGTTTCCATAGCCAGCTATCTTAACTCTGTTTAATACAGTGGTCCCTCAACATACAATGGTAATTCGTTCCAAACGAGCCATCGTTTGTTGAATCCATCGTATGTTGAGGGATTCGTGCAATGAAAAAGTATAAGAAGCTGTGGTATAAGAAGCTGTACTCACCTGTCCCCGCCGCTCGCGATGGTGTCCACGCCGCTCCCAATGGTGACCCCGGGCCTCCGCTGGACTCTCCTGGTCTTCTCCGGTCCTCTGCTGTCTTCCGCAAGGCCTTACTGGGCCTGCGTAGCAATGTCATTACGCCGCTGCTTACGCCATTCCTATTGGATGACGTGGGCAGCAGCGTATTGACGTCATCGGAGAGGGCCGAGAAGACACCGGAAGACCAGCGCTTGACCCGGAGGGCACCCCGGAGCATCGTGGAGGGGTAAGTAATACTTACCGCACCACACAGGGAACATTAAGCTGCTATCCGGCAGCAGCTTAAGCATTTTTCGCTGTCGGATAGCACTTGATGCGATGGCCCCGACATAAAAAAGAATCGTATGTCGATGCTGACATCGACATGCGATGGCCTCTGAGAGGCCATCGTATGTCGATTTGATCATATATCGGGGCCATCGTAGGTCGGGGGGGGTCACTGTATTGTACCATTTGATTTTGACAGGAGCTGGCAATTTTTTATATTACAAAAGCCTAGTATGAAGGAAGTTTGTTGTTCTTATATCTGTATGTAAAATGTGTAGTTTTGCCATGTGCACATTTATACCAATAGTGGGCTGTACTTGCAAGCCATTATAATGATTTTTTTGTATTCCTATTTGTACCTTTTTTTTTTAACCCAAATCATAGTTTGTTTTTATTATTGTCCATGATTTTTAAACAAAATCATGAGACTGAAACATTTTTCTTCACTTCAGCAGCATATAACCCCTTGAGACGTTTTGTATGCTGATTTGACAACATTGGTGAATTTTAAAAATTTGGGTTAAAAAATGTTGAGAATGTAGGCTATGGAAGCGTTTCTGTGTACTGTCATTTGCATAAAATGATGCAAAGAATTGGTCAGGCACCAATTTTGGAGATGGATAGGAAGGCTGTAGGGGAGGAGGAGGCCTCTATTAAGGCACAGTATCTAACATTTCGCTTTGCTCTCAATAGATAATACAGTAAAGTTTCCATAGCCAGCTATCTTAACTCTGTTTAATATTGTACTATATGATTTTGACAGGAGGTGCCAATTTTTGTTATTACAAAAGCCTAGTATGAAGGAACTTTGTTGTTCTTATATCTGTATCTAAAATGTGTAGTTTTGCTATGTGTACATTTATACCAATATTGGGCTGTACTTGCCAGCTATTGTCATGAGTTTATTGTATTCCTATTTTTTATTGTATTCCTTTTTTAACCCAAATCATAGTTTGTTTTTATTATTGTCCATGATTTTTAAACAAAATCATAAGACTGAAACATTTTTCTTCACTTCAACAGCATATAACCCCTTGAGACATTATGTATGCTGATTTGACAACATTGGTGAATTTTAAAATTTTTTGTTAAAAAATGTTGAGAATGTAGGCTATGGAAGCGTTTCTGTGTACTGTCATTTGCATAAAATGATGCAAAGAATTGGTCAGGCACCAATTTTGGAGATGGATAGGAAGGCTGTAGGGGAGGAGGAGGCCTCTATTAGGGCACAGTATCTAACATTTCGCTGTGCTCCCAATAAATAATACAGTAAAGTTTCCATAGCCAGCTATCTTAACTCTGTTTAATATTGTACTATTTGATTTTGACAGGAGGTGCCAATTTTTGTTATTACAAAAGCCTAGTATGAAGGAACTTTGTTGTTCTTACATCTGTATCTAAAATGTGTAGTTTTGCTATGTGTACATTTATACCAATATTGGGCTGTACTTGCCAGCTATTGTCATGATTTTATTGTATTCCTATTTGTACCTTTTTTTTAACCCAAATCTTAGTTTGTTTTTATTATTGTCCATGATTTTTAACCAAAATCATGAGACTGAAACATTTTTTATTCATTTCAACAGTATATAACCCCTTGAGATGTTATGTATGTTGATTTGACAAAATTGGGGAATTAAAAAAATATTTGGGTTAAAAAATGTTGAGATTGTAGGCTATGGAAGCGTTTCTGTGTACTGTCATTTGCATAAAATGATGCAAAGAATTGGTCAGGCACCAATTTTGGAGATGGATAGGAAGTCTGTAGGGGAGGAGGAGGCCTCTATTAGGGCACAGTATCTAACATTTCGCTGTGCTCCCAATAAATAATACAGTAAAGTTTCCATAGCCAGCTATCTTAACTCTGTTTAATATTGTACTATTTGATTTTGACAGGAGGTGCCAATTTTTGTTATTACAAAAGCCTAGTATGAAGGAACTTTGTTGTTCTTACATCTGTATCTAAAATGTGTAGTTTTGCTATGTGTACATTTATACCAATATTGGGCTGTACTTGCCAGCTATTGTCATGATTTTATTGTATTCCTATTTGTACCTTTTTTTTTAACCCAAATGATAATTTGTTTTTATTATTGTCCATGATTTTTAACCAAAATCATGAGACTGAAACATTTTTTATTCATTTCAACAGTATATAACCCCTTTAGATGTTATGTATGTTGATTTGACAAAATTGGTGAATTAAAAAAATATTTGGGTTAAAAAATGTTGAGATTGTAGGCTATGGAAGCGTTTCTGTGTACTGTCATTTGCATAAAATGATGCAAAGAATTGGTCAGGCACCAATTTTGGAGATGGATAGGAAGGCTGTAGGGGAGGAGGAGGCCTCTATTAGGGTACAGTATCTTACATTTCGCTGTGCTCTCAATAGATAATACAGTAAAGTTTCCATAGCCAGCAATCTTAACTCTGTTTAATTTTGTACTATTTGATTTTGACTGGAGGTGGCCATGTTTTTTATTACAAAAGCCAAGTAATAAGGAACCTTGTTGTTTTTACATCTGTATCTAAAATGTATAGCTTTGCTATGTGTACATTTACACCAATATTGGGCTGTACTTGCCAGCTATTGTCATGATTTTATTGTATTCCTATTTATACCTTTTTTTAACCCAAATGATAATTTGTTTTTATTATTGTCCATGATTTTTAACCAAAATCATGAGACTAAAACATTTTTTCTTCACTTCAACAGCATATAACCACTTGAGACGTTATGCATGTTGATTTGACAAAATTGGTAAATTAAAAATATTTGGGTTAAAAAATGTTGAGATTGTAGGCTATGGAAGTGTTTCTGTGTACTGTCATTTGCATAAAATGATGCAAAGAATTGGTCAGGCACCAATTTTGGAGATGGATAGGAAGGCTGTAGGGGAGGAGGAGGCCTCTATTAGGGTACAGTATCTAACATTTCGCTGTGCTCTCAATAGATAATACAGTAAAGTTTCCATAGCCAGCTATCTTAACTCTGTTTAATATAGTGGTCCCTCAACATACAATGGTAATTCGTTCCAAACGAGCCATCGTTTGTTGAATCCATCGTATGTTGAGGGATTCGTGCAATGAAAAAGTATAAGAAGCTGTACTCACCTGTCCCCGCCGCTCGCGATGGTGTCCACGCCGCTCCCAATGGAGACCCCGGGCCTCCGCTGGACTCTCCTGGTCTTCTCCGGTCCTCTGCTGTCTTCCACAAGGCCTTACTGGGCCTGCGTAGCAATGTCATTACGCTGCTGACGCCATTCCTATTGGATGACGTGGGCAGCAGCGTATTGACGCCATCGGAGAGGGCCGAGAAGACACCGGAAGACCAGCGCTTGACCCGGAGGGCACCCCGGAGCATCGTGGAGGGGTAAGTAATACTTACCTCACCACTCAGGGAACATTAAGCTGCTATCCGGCAGCAGCTTAAGCATTTTCGCTGTCGGATAGCACTTGATGCGATGGCCCCGACATAAAAAAGCATCGTATGTCGATGCTGACATCGACATGCGATGGCCTCTGAGAGGCCATCGTATGTCGATTTGATCATATGTCGGGGCCATCGTAGGTCGAGGGGGGGTCACTGTATTGTACTATTTGATTTTGACAGGAGCTGGCAATTTTTTATATTACAAAAGCCTAGTATGAAGGAAGTTTGTTGTTCTTATATCTGTATGTAAAATGTGTAGTTTTGCCATGTGTACATTTATACCAATAGAGGGCTGCACTTGCAAGCCATTGTAATGATTTTTTTGTATTCCTATTTGTACCTTTTTTTTTACCCAAATCATAGTTTGTTTTTATTAATGTCCATGATTTTTAAACAAAATCATGAGACTGAAACATTTTTCTTCACTTCAACAGCATATAACCCCTTGAGACGTTATGAATGCTGATTTGACAACATTGGTGAATTTAAAAAATTTGGGTTAAAAAATGTTGAGAATGTAGGCTATGGAAGCGTTTCTGTGTACTGTTTGTTGCATAAAATGATGCAAAGAATTGGTCATGCACCAATTTTGGAGATGGATAGGAAGGCTGTAGGGGAGGAGGAGGCCTCTATTAGGGTACAGTATCTAACATTTCGCTGTGCTCTCAATAGATAATACAGTAAAGTTTCCATAGCCAGCTATCTTAACTCTGTTTAATATTGTACTATATGATTTTGACAGGAGGTGCCAATTTTTGTTATTACAAAAGCCTAGTATGAAGGAACTTTGTTGTTCTTATATCTGTATCTAAAATGTGTAGTTTTGCTATGTGTACATTTATACCAATATTGGGCTGTACTTGCCAGCTATTGTCATGATTTTATTGTATTCCTATTTTTTTGTATTCCTTTTTTATTGTATTCCTTTTTTAACCCAAAATCATAGTTTGTTTTTATTATTGTCCATGATTTTTAACCAAAATCATGAGACTGAAACATTTTTTCTTCACTTCAACAGCATATAACCCCTTGAGACGTTATGTATGTTGATTTGACAAAATTGGTGAATTAAAAAAAATTGGGGTTAAAAAATGTTGAGATTGTAGGCTATGGAAGCGTTTCTGTGTACTGTTTGTTGCATAAAATGATGCAAAGAATTGGTCAGGCACCAATTTTGGAGATGGATAGGAAGGCTGTAGGGGAGGAGGAGGCCTCTATTAGGGTACAGTATCTAACATTTCGCTGTGCTCTCAATAGATAATACAGTAAAGTTTCCATAGCCAGCTATCTTAACTCTGTTTAATATTGTACTATATGATTTTGACAGGAGGTGCCAATTTTTGTTATTACAAAAGCCTAGTATGAAGGAACTTTGTTGTTCTTATATCTGTATCTAAAATGTGTAGTTTTGCTATGTGTACATTTATACCAATATTGGGCTGTACTTGCCAGCTATTGTCATGATTTTATTGTATTCCTATTTTTTTGTATTCCTTTTTTATTGTATTCCTTTTTTAACCCAAAATCATAGTTTGTTTTTATTATTGTCCATGATTTTTAACCAAAATCATGAGACTGAAACATTTTTTCTTCACTTCAACAGCATATAACCCCTTGAGACGTTATGTATGTTGATTTGACAAAATTGGTGAATTAAAAAAAATTGGGGTTAAAAAATGTTGAGATTGTAGGCTATGGAAGCGTTTCTGTGTACTGTTTGTTGCATAAAATGATGCAAAGAATTGGTCAGGCACCAATTTTGGAGATGGATAGGAAGGCTGTAGGGGAGGAGGAGGCCTCTATTAGGGTACAGTATCTAACATTTCGCTGTGCTCTCAATAGATAATACAGTAAAGTTTCCATAGCCAGCTATCTTAACTCTGTTTAATACAGTGGTCCCTCAACATACGATGGTAATTCGTTCGAAACGAGCCATCGTTTGTCGAATCCATCGTATGTTGAGGGATTCGTGCAATGTAAAGTATAAGGAGCTGTACTCACCTGATCCCGCTGCTCCCGATGGTGACCCCGGGCCTCCACTGGACTCTCCTGGTCTTCTCCGGTGCTCTGCTTTCTTCCGCAAGGCCTTACTGGGCCTGCGTAGCGACGTCATTACGCCGCTGCGTACGCCATTCCTATTGGATGACGTGGGCAGCAGCGTATTGACGTCATCAGAGAGGGCCGAGAAGACACCGGAAGATCAGCGCTGGACCCGGAGGGCACCCCGGAGCATCGTGGAGGGGTAAGTAACACTTACTGCACCACATAGCGAACATTAAGCGGCTATTTGGCAGCAGCTTAAGCATTTTTCGCTGCCGGATAGCACTTGATGCGATGGCCCCGACATAAAAAAGCATTGTATGTCGATGCTGACATCGACATGCGATGGCCTCTGAGAGGCCATCGTATGTCGATTTGATCATATGTCGGGGCCATCGTAGGTCGGGGGTGTCACTGTATTGTACTATTTGATTTTGACAGGAGCTGGCAATTTTTTATATTACAAAAGCCTAGTATGAAGGAAGTTTGTTGTTCTTATATCTGTATGTAAAATGTGTAGTTTTGCCATGTGTACATTTATACCAATAGTGGGCTGTGCTTGCAAGCCATTGTAATGATTTTTTTGTATTCCTATTTGTACCTTTTTTTTAACCCAAATCATAGTTTGTTTTTATTATTGTCCATGATTTTTAAACAAAATCATGAGACTGAAACATTTTTCTTCACTTCAACAGCATATAACCCCTTGAGACGTTATGTATGCTGATTTGACAACATTGGTGAATTTTAAAAATTTGGGTTAAAAAATGTTGAGAATGTAGGCTATGGAAGCGTTTCTGTGTACTGTCATTTGCATAAAATGATGCAAAGAATTGGTCAGGCACCAATTTTGGAGATGGATAGGAAGGCTGTAGGGGAGGAGGAGGCCTCTATTAGGGCACAGTATCTAACATTTCGTTGTGCTCTCAATAGATAATACAGTAAAGTTTCCATAGCCAGCTATCTTAACTCTGTTTAATATTGTACCATATGATTTTGACAGGAGGTGCCAATTTTTGTTATTTAAAAAGCCTAGTATGAAGGAACTTTGTTGTTCTTATATCTGTATCTAAAATGTGTAGTTTTGCTATGTGTACATTAATACCAATATTGGGCTGTACTTGCCAGCTATTGTAATGATTTTATTGTATTCCTATTTGTACCTTTTTTTAACCCAAATCTTAGTTTGTTTTTATTATTGTCCATGATTTTTAACCAAAATCATGAGACTGAAACATTTTTCATTCATTTCAACAGCAGATAACCCCTTGAGACGTTATGTATGTTGATTTGACAAAATTGGTGAATTAAAAAAAATTTGGGTTAAAAAATGTTGAGATTGTAGGCTATGGAAGCGTTTCTGTGTACTGTCGTTTGCATAAAATGATGCAAAGAATTGGTCAGGCACCAATTTTGGAGATGATAGGAAGGCTGTAGGGGATGAGGAGGCCTCTATAAGGGCACAGTATCTAACATTTCGCTGTGCTCCCAATAGATAATGCAGTAAAGTTTCCATAGCCAGCTATCTTAACTCTGTTTAATATTTTACTATTTGATTTTGACAGGAGGTGCCAATTTTTGTTATTACAAAAGCCTAGTATGAAGGAACTTTGTTGTTCTTACATCTGTATCTAAAATGTGTAGTTTTGCTATGTGTACATTTATACCAATATTGGGCTGTACTTGCCAGCTATTGTCATGATTTTATTGTATTCCTATTTGTACCTTTTTTTTAACCCAAATCTTAGTTTGTTTTTATTATTGTCCATGATTTTTAACCAAAATTATGAGACTGAAACATTTTTTATTCATTTCAACAGCAAATAACCCCTTGAGACGTTATGTATGTTGATTTGACAAAATTGGTGAATTAAAAAAATATTTGGGTTAAAAAATGTTGAGATTGTCGGCTATGGAAGCGTTTCTGTGTACTGTCATTTGCATAAAATGATGCAAAGAATTGGTAAGGCACCAATTTTGGTGATGGATAGGAAGGCTGTAGGGGAGGAGGAGGCCTCTATTAGGGCACAGTGTCTAACATTTCGCTGTGCTCTCAATATATAATACAGTAAAGTTTCCATAGCCAGCTATCTTAACTCTGTTTAATTTTGTACTATTTGATTTTGACAGGAGGTGGCCATGTTTTTTATTACAAAAGCCAAGTAAGAAGGAACCTTGTTGTTTTTACATCTGTATCTAAAATGTATAGTTTTGCTATGTGTACATTTATACCAATATTGGGCTGTACTTGCCAGCTATTGTCATGATTTTATTGTATTCCTATTTGTACCTTTTTTAACCCAAATAATAATTTGTTTTTATTATTGTCCATGATTTTTAACCAAAATCATGAGACTAAAACATTTTTTCTTCACTTCAACAGCATATAACCACTTGAGACGTTATGTATGTTGATTTGACAAAATTGGTGAATTAAAAAAAATTGGAGTTAAAAAATGTTGAGATTGTAGGCTATGGAAGTGTTTCTGTGTACTGTTTGTTGCATAAAATGGTGCAAAGAATTGGTCAGGCACCAATTTTGGAGATGAATAGGAAGGCTGTAGGGGAGGAGGAGGCCTCTATTAGGGTACAGTATCTAACATTTCGCTGTGCTCTCAATAGATAATACAGTAAAGTTTCCATAGCCAGCTATCTTAACTCTGTTTAATACAGTGGTCCCTCAACATATAATGGTAATTCGTTCGAAACGAGCCATCGTTTGTCGAATCCATCGTATGTTGAGGGATTCGTGCAATGTAAAGTATAAGGAGCTGTACTCACCTGATCCCGCTGCTCCCGATGGTGACCCCGGGCCTCCACTGGACTCTCCTGGTCTTCTCCGGTGCTCTGCTTTCTTCCGCAAGGCCTTACTGGGCCTGCGTAGCGACGTCATTTCGCCGCTGCGTACGCCATTCCTATTGGATGACGTGGGCAGCAGCGTATTGACGTCATCAGAGAGGGCCGAGAAGACACCGGAAGATCAGCGCTGGATCCGGAGGGCACCCCGGAGCATCGTGGAGGGGTAAGTAATACTTACTGCACCACACAGCGAACATTAAGCGGCTATTTGGCAGCAGCTTAAGCATTTTTCGCTGCCGGATAGCACTTGATGCGATGGCCCCGACATAAAAAAGCATTGTATGTCGATGCTGACATCGACATGCGATGGCCTCTGAGAGGCCATCGTATGTCGATTTGATCATATGTCGGGGCCATCGTAGGTCGGGGGTGTCACTGTATTGTACTATTTGATTTTGACAGGAGCTGGCAATTTTTTATATTACAAAAGCCTAGTATGAAGGAAGTTTGTTGTTCTTATATCTGTATGTAAAATGTGTAGTTTTGCCATGTGTACATTTATACCAATAGTGGGCTGTACTTGCAAGCCATTGTAATGATTTTTTTGTATTCCTATTTGTACCTTTTTTTTTAACCCAAATCACAGTTTGTTTTTATTATTGTCCATGATTTTTAAACAAAATCATAAGACTGAAACATTTTTCTTCACTTCAACAGCATATAACCCCTTGAGACGTTATGTATGCTGATTTGACAACATTGGTGAATTTTAAAAATTTGGTTTAAAAATTTTTGAGAATGTAGGCTATGGAAGCGTTTCTGTGTACTGTCATTTGCATAAAATGATGCAAAGAATTGGTCAGGCACCAATTTTGGAGATGGATAGGAAGGCTGTAGGGGAGGAGGAGGCCTCTATTAGTGCACAGTATCTAACATTTCGCTGTGCTCTCAATAGATAATACAGTAAAGTTTCCATAGCCAGCTATCTTAACTCTGTTTAATATTGTATCATATGATTTTGACAGGAGGTGCCAATTTTTGTTATTAAAAAAGCCTACTATGAAGGAACTTTGTTGTTCTTATATCTGTATCTAAAATGTGTAGTTTTGCTATGTGTACATTCATACCAATATTGGGCTGTACTTGCCAGCTATTGTCATGATTTTATTGTATTCCTATTTGTACCTTTTTTTTTTAACCCAAATCTTAGTTTGTTTTTATTATTGTCCATGATTTTTAACCAAAATTATGAGACTGAAACATTTTTTATTCATTTCAACAGCATATAACCCCTTGAGACGTTATGTATGTTGATTTGACAAAATTGGTGAATTAAAAAAATATTTGGGTTAAAAAATGTTGAGATTGTAGGCTATGGAAGCGTTTCTGTGTACTGTCATTTGCATAAAATGATGCAAAGAATTGGTAAGGCACCAATTTTGGAGATGATAGGAAGGCTGTAGGGGAGGAGGAGGCCTCTATTAGGGCACAGTGTCTAACATTTCGCTGTGCTCTCAATATATAATACAGTAAAGTTTCCATAGCCAGCTATCTTAACTCTGTTTAATTTTGTACTATTTGATTTTGACAGGAGGTGGCCATGTTTTTTATTACAAAAGCCAAGTAAGAAGGAACCTTGTTGTTTTTACATCTGTATCTAAAATGTATAGTTTTGCTATGTGTACATTTATACCAATATTGGGCTGTACTTGCCAGCTATTGTCATGATTTTATTGTATTCCTATTTATACCTTTTTTAACCCAAATAATAATTTGTTTTTATTATTGTCCATGATTTTTAACCAAAATCATGAGACTAAAACATTTTTTCTTCACTTCAACAGCATATAACCACTTGAGACGTTATGCATGTTGATTTGACAAAATTGGTAAATTAAAAATATTTGGGTTAAAAAATGTTGAGATTGTAGGCTATGGAAGTGTTTCTGTGTACTGTCATTTGCATAAAATGATGCAAAGAATTGGTCAGGCACCAATTTTGGAGATGGATAGGAAGGCTGTAGGGGAGGAGGAGGCCTCTATTAGGGTACAGTATCTAACATTTCGCTGTGCTCTCAATAGATAATACAGTAAAGTTTCCATAGCCAGCTATCTTAACTCTGTTTAATACAGTGGTCCCTCAACATATAATGGTAATTCGTTCCAAACGAGCCATCGTTTGTCGAATCAATCGTATGTTGAGGGATTCGTGCAATGAAAAAGTATAAGAAGCTGTACTCACCTGTCCCCGCCGCTCTCGATGGTGTCCACGCCGCTCCCAATGGAGACCCCGGGCCTCCGCTGGACTCTCCTGGTCTTCTCCGGTCCTCTGCTGTCTTCCACAAGGCCTTACTGGGCCTGCGTAGCAATGTCATTACGCCGCTGCTGACGCCATTCCTATTGGATGACGTGGGCAGCAGCGTATTGACGCCATCGGAGAGGGCCGAGAAGACACCGGAAGACCAGCGCTTGACCCGGAGGGCACCCCGGAGCATCGTGGAGGGGTAAGTAATACTTACCTCACCACTCAGGGAACATTAAGCTGCTATCCGGCAGCAGCTTAAGCATTTTCGCTGTCGGATAGCACTTGATGCGATGGCCCCGACATAAAAAAGCATCGTATGTCGATGCTGACATCGACATGCGATGGCCTCTGAGAGGCCATCGTATGTCGATTTGATCATATGTCGGGGCCATCGTAGGTCGAGGGGGGGTCACTGTATTGTACTATTTGATTTTGACAGGAGCTGGCAATTTTTTATATTACAAAAGCCTAGTATGAAGGAAGTTTGTTGTTCTTATATCTGTATGTAAAATGTGTAGTTTTGCCATGTGTACATTTATACCAATAGAGGGCTGCACTTGCAAGCCATTGTAATGATTTTTTTGTATTCCTATTTGTACCTTTTTTTTTACCCAAATCATAGTTTGTTTTTATTAATGTCCATGATTTTTAACCAAAATCATGAGACTGAAACATTTTTCTTCACTTCAACAGCATATAACCCCTTGAGACGTTATGAATGCTGATTTGACAACATTGGTGAATTTAAAAAATTTGGGTTAAAAAATGTTGAGAATGTAGGCTATGGAAGCGTTTCTGTGTACTGTTTGTTGCATAAAATGATGCAAAGAATTGGTCATGCACCAATTTTGGAGATGGATAGGAAGGCTGTAGGGGAGGAGGAGGCCTCTATTAGGGTACAGTATCTAACATTTCGCTGTGCTCTCAATAGATAATACAGTAAAATTTCCATAGCCAGCTATCTTAACTCTGTTTAATATTGTACTATATGATTTTGACAGGAGGTGCCAATTTTTGTTATTACAAAAGCCTAGTATGAAGGAACTTTGTTGTTCTTATATCTGTATCTAAAATGTGTAGTTTTGCTATGTGTACATTTATACCAATATTGGGCTGTACTTGCCAGCTATTGTCATGATTTTATTGTATTCCTATTTTTTTGTATTCCTTTTTTATTGTATTCCTTTTTTAACCCAAAATCATAGTTTGTTTTTATTATTGTCCATGATTTTTAACCAAAATCATGAGACTGAAACATTTTTTCTTCACTTCAACAGCATATAACCCCTTGAGACGTTATGTATGTTGATTTGACAAAATTGGTGAATTAAAAAAAATTGGGGTTAAAAAATGTTGAGATTGTAGGCTATGGAAGCGTTTCTGTGTACTGTTTGTTGCATAAAATGATGCAAAGAATTGGTCAGGCACCAATTTTGGAGATGAATAGGAAGGCTGTAGGGGAGGAGGAGGCCTCTATTAGGGTACAGTATCTAACATTTCGCTGTGCTCTCAATAGATAATACAGTAAAGTTTCCATAGCCAGCTATCTTAACTCTGTTTAATACAGTGGTCCCTCAACATACGATGGTAATTCGTTCGAAACGAGCCATCGTTTGTCGAATCCATCGTATGTTGAGGGATTCGTGCAATGTAAAGTATAAGGAGCTGTACTCACCTGATCCCGCTGCTCCCGATGGTGACCCCGGGCCTCCACTGGACTCTCCTGGTCTTCTCCGGTGCTCTGCTTTCTTCCGCAAGGCCTTACTGGGCCTGCGTAGCGACGTCATTACGCCGCTGCGTACGCCATTCCTATTGGATGACGTGGGCAGCAGCGTATTGACGTCATCAGAGAGGGCCGAGAAGACACCGGAAGATCAGCGCTGGACCCGGAGGGCACCCCGGAGCATCGTGGAGGGGTAAGTAATACTTACTGCACCACACAGCGAACATTAAGCGGCTATTTGGCAGCAGCTTAAGCATTTTTCGCTGCCGGATAGCACTTGATGCGATGGCCCCGACATAAAAAAGCATTGTATGTCGATGCTGACATCGACATGCGATGGCCTCTGAGAGGCCATCGTATGTCGATTTGATCATATGTCGGGGCCATCGTAGGTCGGGGGTGTCACTGTATTGTACTATTTGATTTTGACAGGAGCTGGCAATTTTTTATATTACAAAAGCCTAGTATGAAGGAAGTTTGTTGTTCTTATATCTGTATGTAAAATGTGTAGTTTTGCCATGTGTACATTTATACCAATAGTGGGCTGTGCTTGCAAGCCATTGTAATGATTTTTTTGTATTCCTATTTGTACCTTTTTTTTAACCCAAATCATAGTTTGTTTTTATTATTGTCCATGATTTTTAAACAAAATCATGAGACTGAAACATTTTTCTTCACTTCAACAGCATATAACCCCTTGAGACGTTATGTATGCTGATTTGACAACATTGGTGAATTTTAAAAATTTGGGTTAAAAAATGTTGAGAATGTAGGCTATGGAAGCGTTTCTGTGTACTGTCATTTGCATAAAATGATGCAAAGAATTGGTCAGGCACCAATTTTGGAGATGGATAGGAAGGCTGTAGGGGAGGAGGAGGCCTCTATTAGGGCACAGTATCTAACATTTCGTTGTGCTCTCAATAGATAATACAGTAAAGTTTCCATAGCCAGCTATCTTAACTCTGTTTAATATTGTACTATATGATTTTGACAGGAGGTGCCAATTTTTGTTATTACAAAAGCCTAGTATGAAGGAACTTTGTTGTTCTTATATCTGTATCTAAAATGTGTAATTTTGCTATGTGTACATTTATACCAATATTGGGCTGTACTTGCCAGCTATTGTAATGATTTTATTGTATTCCTATTTGTACCTTTTTTTTAACCCAAATCTTAGTTTGTTTTTATTATTGTCCATGATTTTTAACCAAAATCATGAGACTGAAACATTTTTCATTCATTTCAACAGCATATAACCCCTAGAGACGTTATGTATGTTGATTTGACAAAATTGGTGAATTAAAAAAAATTTGGGTTAAAAAATGTTGAGATTGTAGGCTATGGAAGCGTTTCTGTGTACTGTCATTTGCATAAAATGATGCAAAGAATTGGTAAGGCACCAATTTTGGAGATGGATAGGAAGGCTGTAGGGGAGGAGGAGGCCTCTATTAGGGCACAGTGTCTAACATTTCGCTGTGCTCTCAATATATAATACAGTAAAGTTTCCATACCCAGCTATCTTAACTCTGTTTAATTTTGTACTATTTGATTTTGATAGGAGGTGGCCATGTTTTTTATTACAAAAGCCAAGTAAGAAGGAACCTTGTTGTGTTTACATCTGTATCTAAAATGTATAGTTTTGCTATGTGTACATTTATACCAATATTGGCCTGTACTTGCCAGCTATTGTCATGATTTTATTGTATTCCTATTTATACCTTTTTTAACCCAAATAATAATTTGTTTTTATTATTGTCCATGATTTTTAACCAAAATCATGAGACTAAAACATTTTTTCTTCACTTCAACAGCATATAACCACTTGAGACGTTATGTATGTTGATTTGACAAAATTGGTGAATTAAAAAAAATTTGGGTAAAAAAATGTTGAGATAGTAGGCTATGGAAGCGTTTCTGTGTACTGTTTGTTGCATAAAATGATGCAAAGAATTGGTCAGGCACCAATTTTGAAGATGGATAGGAAGGCTGTAGGGGAGGAGGAGGCCTCTATTAGGGTACAGTATCTAACATTTCGCTGTGCTCTCAATAGATAATACAGTAAAGTTTCCATAGCCAGCTATCTTAACTCTGTTTAATACAGTGGTCCCTCAACATACGATGGTAATTCGTTCGAAACGAGCCATCGTTTGTCGAATCCATCGTATGTTGAGGGATTCGTGCAATGTAAAGTATAAGGAGCTGTACTCACCTGATCCCGCTGCTCCCGATGGTGACCCCGGGCCTCCACTGGACTCTCCTGGTCTTCTCCGGTGCTCTGCTTTCTTCCGCAAGGCCTTACTGGGCCTGCGTAGCGACGTCATTACGCCGCTGCGTACGCCATTCCTATTGGATGACGTGGGCAGCAGCGTATTGACGTCATCAGAGAGGGCCGAGAAGACACCGGAAGATCAGCGCTGGACCCGGAGGGCACCCCGGAGCATCGTGGAGGGGTAAGTAATACTTACTGCACCACACAGCGAACATTAAGCGGCTATTTGGCAGCAGCTTAAGCATTTTTCGCTGCCGGATAGCACTTGATGCGATGGCCCCGACATAAAAAAGCATTGTATGTCGATGCTGACATCGACATGCGATGGCCTCTGAGAGGCCATCGTATGTCGATTTGATCATATATCGGGGCCATCGTAGGTCGGGGGTGTCACTGTATTGTACTATTTGATTTTGACAGGAGCTGGCTATTTTTTATATTACAAAAGCCTAGTATGAAGGAAGTTTGTTGTTCTTATATCTGTATGTAAAATGTTTAGGTTTTCCAATGTTACATTTATACCAATAGTGGGCTGTACTTGCAAGCCATTGTAATGATTTTTTTGTATTCCTATTCGTAACTTTTTTTTTTAACCCAAATCATAGTTTTTTTATTATTGTCCATGATTTTTAACCAAAATCATAAGACTGAAACATTTTTCTTCACTTCAACAGCATATAACCCCTTGAGACGTTATGTATGCTGATTTGACAACATTGGTGAATTTTAAAAATTTGGGTTAAAAAATGTTGAGAAAGTAGGCTATGGAAGCGTTTCTGTGTACTGTCATTTGCATAAAATGATGCAAAGAATTGGTCAGGCACCAATTTTGGAGATGGATAGGAAGGCTGTAGGGGAGGAGGAGGCCTCTATTAGGGCACAGTATCTAACATTTCGCTGTGCTCTCAATAGATAATACAGTAAAGTTTCCATAGCCAGCTATCTTAACTCTGTTTAATATTGTACTATTTGATTTTGACAGGAGGTGCCAATTTTTGTTATTACAAAAGCCTAGTATGAAGGAACTTTGTTCTTCTTACATCTGTATCTAAAATGTGTAGTTTTGCTATGTGTACATTTATACCAATATTGGGCTGTACTTGCCAGCTATTGTCATGATTTTATTGTATTCCTATTTGTACCTTTTTTTTAACCCAAATCTTAGTTTGTTTTTATTATTGTCCATGATTTTTAACCAAAATCATGAGACTGAAACATTTTTTATTCATTTCAACAGTATATAACCCCTTGAGATGTTATGTATGTTGATTTGACAAAATTGGTGAATAAAAAAAATATTTGGGTTAAAAAATGTTGAGATTGTAGGCTATGGAAGCGTTTCTGTGTACTGTCATTTGCATAAAATGATGCAAAGAATTGGTCAGGCACCTATTTTGGAGATGGATAGGAAGGCTGTAGGGGAGGAGGAGGCCTCTATTAGGGCACAGTATCTAACATTTCGCTGTGCTCCCAATAGATAATACAGTAAAGTTTCCATAGCCAGCTATCTTAACTCTGTTTAATATTGTACTATTTGATTTTGACAGGAGGTGCCAATTTTTGTTATTACAAAAGCTTAGTATGAAGGAACTTTGTTGTTCTTACATCTGTATCTAAAATGTGTAGTTTTGCTATGTGTACATTTATACCAATATTGGGCTGTACTTGCCAGCTATTGTCATGATTTTATTGTATTCCTATTTGTACCTTTTTTTTAACCCAAATCTTAGTTTGTTTTTATTATTGTCCATGATTTTTAACCAAAATCATGAGACTGAAACATTTTTTATTCATTTCAACAGTATATAACCCCTTTAGATGTTATGTATGTTGATTTGACAAAATTGGTGAATTAAAAAAATATTTGGGTTAAAAAATGTTGAGATTGTAGGCTATGGAAGCGTTTCTGTGTACTGTCATTTGCATAAAATGATGCAAAGAATTGGTCAGGCACCAATTTTGGAGATGGATAGGAAGGCTGTAGGGGAGGAGGAGGCCTCTATTAGGGCACAGTATCTAACATTTCGCTGTGCTCCCAATAGATAATACAGTAAAGTTTCCATAGCCAGCTATCTTAACTCTGTTTAATATTGTACTATTTGATTTTGACAGGAGGTGCCAATTTTTGTTATTACAAAAGCCTAGTATGAAGGAACTTTGTTGTTCTTACATCTGTATCTAAAATGTGTAGTTTTGCTATGTGTACATTTATACCAATATTGGGCTGTACTTGCCAGCTATTGTCATGATTTTATTGTATTCCTATTTGTACCTTTTTTTTAACCCAAATCTTAGTTTGTTTTTATTATTGTCCATGATTTTTAACCAAAATCATGAGACTGAAACATTTTTTATTCATTTCAACAGTATATAACCCCTTGAGATGTTATGTATGTTGATTTGACAAAATTGGTGAATTAAAAAAATATTTGGGTTAAAAAATGTTGAGAAAGTAGGCTATGGAAGCGTTTCTGTGTACTGTCATTTGCATAAAATGATGCAAATAATTGGTCAGGCACCAATTTTGGAGATGGATAGGAAGGCTGTAGGGGAGGAGGAGGCCTCTATTAGGGTACAGTATCTAACATTTCGCTGTGCTCTCAATAGATAATACAGTAAAGTTTCCATAGCCAGCTATCTTAACTCTGTTTAATTTTGTACTATTTGATTTTGACTGGAGGTGGCCATGTTTTTTATTACAAAAGCCAAGTAAGAAGGAACCTTGTTGTTTTTACATCTGTATCTAAAATGTATAGCTTTGCTATGTGTACATTTACACCAATATTGGGCTGTACTTGCCAGCTATTGTCATGATTTTATTGTATTCCTATTTATACCTTTTTTTAACCCAAATGATAATTTGTTTTTCTTATTGTCCATGATTTTTAACCAAAATCATGAGACTAAAACATTTTTTCTTCACTTCAACAGCATATAACCACTTGAGACGTTATGCATGTTGATTTGACAAAATTGGTAAATTAAAAATATTTGGGTTAAAAAATGTTGAGATTGTAGGCTATGGAAGTGTTTCTGTGTACTGTCATTTGCATAAAATGATGCAAAGAATTGGTCAGGCACCAATTTTGGAGATGGATAGGAAGGCTGTAGGGGAGGAGGAGTCCTCTATTAGGGTACAGTATCTAACATTTCGCTGTGCTCTCAATAGATAATACAGTAAAGTTTCCATAGCCAGCTATCTTAACTCTGTTTAATACAGTGGTCCCTCAACATACAATGGTAATTCGTTCCAAACGAGCCATCGTTTGTTGAATCCATCGTATGTTGAGGGATTCGTGCAATGAAAAAGTATAAGAAGCTGTGGTATAAGAAGCTGTACTCACCTGTCCCCGCCGCTCGCGATGGTGTCCACGCCGCTCCCAATGGTGACCCCGGGCCTCCGCTGGACTCTCCTGGTCTTCTCCGGTCCTCTGCTGTCTTCCGCAAGGCCTTACTGGGCCTGCGTAGCAATGTCATTACGCCGCTGCTTACGCCATTCCTATTGGATGACGTGGGCAGCAGCGTATTGACGTCATCGGAGAGGGCCGAGAAGACACCGGAAGACCAGCGCTTGACCCGGAGGGCACCCCGGAACATCGTGGAGGGGTAAGTAATACTTACCGCACCACACAGGGAACATTAAGCTGCTATCCGGCAGCAGCTTAAGCATTTTTCGCTGTCGGATAGCACTTGATGCGATGGCCCCGACATAAAAAAGAATCGTATGTCGATGCTGACATCGACATGCGATGGCCTCTGAGAGGCCATCGTATGTCGATTTGATCATATATCGGGGCCATCGTAGGTCGGGGGGGGTCACTGTATTGTACCATTTGATTTTGACAGGAGCTGGCAATTTTTTATATTACAAAAGCCTAGTATGAAGGAAGTTTGTTGTTCTTATATCTGTATGTAAAATGTGTAGTTTTGCCATGTGCACATTTATACCAATAGTGGGCTGTACTTGCAAGCCATTATAATGATTTTATTGTATTCCTATTTGTACCTTTTTTTTAACCCAAATCTTAGTTTGTTTTTATTATTGTCCATGATTTTTAACCAAAATCATGAGACTGAAACATTTTTCATTCATTTCAACAGCATATAACCCCTAGAGACGTTATGTATGTTGATTTGACAAAATTGGTGAATTAAAAAAAATTTGGGTTAAAAAATGTTGAGATTGTAGGCTATGGAAGCGTTTCTGTGTACTGTCATTTGCATAAAATGATGCAAAGAATTGGTAAGGCACCAATTTTGGAGATGGATAGGAAGGCTGTAGGGGAGGAGGAGGCCTCTATTAGGGCACAGTGTCTAACATTTCGCTGTGCTCTCAATATATAATACAGTAAAGTTTCCATACCCAGCTATCTTAACTCTGTTTAATTTTGTACTATTTGATTTTGATAGGAGGTGGCCATGTTTTTTATTACAAAAGCCAAGTAAGAAGGAACCTTGTTGTGTTTACATCTGTATCTAAAATGTATAGTTTTGCTATGTGTACATTTATACCAATATTGGGCTGTACTTGCCAGCTATTGTCATGATTTTATTGTATTCCTATTTATACCTTTTTTAACCCAAATAATAATTTGTTTTTATTATTGTCCATGATTTTTAACCAAAATCATGAGACTAAAACATTTTTTCTTCACTTCAACAGCATATAACCACTTGAGACGTTATGTATGTTGATTTGACAAAATTGGTGAATTAAAAAAAATTTGGGTAAAAAAATGTTGAGATAGTAGGCTATGGAAGCGTTTCTGTGTACTGTTTGTTGCATAAAATGATGCAAAGAATTGGTCAGGCACCAATTTTGAAGATGGATAGGAAGGCTGTAGGGGAGGAGGAGGCCTCTATTAGGGTACAGTATCTAACATTTCGCTGTGCTCTCAATAGATAATACAGTAAAGTTTCCATAGCCAGCTATCTTAACTCTGTTTAATACAGTGGTCCCTCAACATACGATGGTAATTCGTTCGAAACGAGCCATCGTTTGTCGAATCCATCGTATGTTGAGGGATTCGTGCAATGTAAAGTATAAGGAGCTGTACTCACCTGATCCCGCTGCTCCCGATGGTGACCCCGGGCCTCCACTGGACTCTCCTGGTCTTCTCCGGTGCTCTGCTTTCTTCCGCAAGGCCTTACTGGGCCTGCGTAGCGACGTCATTACGCCGCTGCGTACGCCATTCCTATTGGATGACGTGGGCAGCAGCGTATTGACGTCATCAGAGAGGGCCGAGAAGACACCGGAAGATCAGCGCTGGACCCGGAGGGCACCCCGGAGCATCGTGGAGGGGTAAGTAATACTTACTGCACCACACAGCGAACATTAAGCGGCTATTTGGCAGCAGCTTAAGCATTTTTCGCTGCCGGATAGCACTTGATGCGATGGCCCCGACATAAAAAAGCATTGTATGTCGATGCTGACATCGACATGCGATGGCCTCTGAGAGGCCATCGTATGTCGATTTGATCATATGTCGGGGCCATCGTAGGTCGGGGGTGTCACTGTATTGTACTATTTGATTTTGACAGGAGCTGGCAATTTTTTATATTACAAAAGCCTAGTATGAAGGAAGTTTGTTGTTCTTATATCTGTATGTAAAATGTTTAGGTTTTCCAATGTTACATTTATACCAATAGTGGGCTGTACTTGCAAGCCATTGTAATGATTTTTTTGTATTCCTATTCGTAACTTTTTTTTTTAACCCAAATCATAGTTTTTTTTATTATTGTCCATGATTTTTAACCAAAATCATAAGACTGAAACATTTTTCTTCACTTCAACAGCATATAACCCCTTGAGACGTTATGTATGCTGATTTGACAACATTGGTGAATTTTAAAAATTTGGGTTAAAAAATGTTGAGAAAGTAGGCTATGGAAGCGTTTCTGTGTACTGTCATTTGCATAAAATGATGCAAAGAATTGGTCAGGCACCAATTTTGGAGATGGATAGGAAGGCTGTAGGGGAGGAGGAGGCCTCTATTAGGGCACAGTATCTAACATTTCGCTGTGCTCTCAATAGATAATACAGTAAAGTTTCCATAGCCAGCTATCTTAACTCTGTTTAATATTGTACTATTTGATTTTGACAGGAGGTGCCAATTTTTGTTATTACAAAAGCCTAGTATGAAGGAACTTTGTTCTTCTTACATCTGTATCTAAAATGTGTAGTTTTGCTATGTGTACATTTATACCAATATTGGGCTGTACTTGCCAGCTATTGTCATGATTTTATTGTATTCCTATTTGTACCTTTTTTTTAACCCAAATCTTAGTTTGTTTTTATTATTGTCCATGATTTTTAACCAAAATCATGAGACTGAAACATTTTTTATTCATTTCAACAGTATATAACCCCTTGAGATGTTATGTATGTTGATTTGACAAAATTGGTGAATTAAAAAAATATTTGGGTTAAAAAATGTTGAGATTGTAGGCTATGGAAGCGTTTCTGTGTACTGTCATTTGCATAAAATGATGCAAAGAATTGGTCAGGCACCTATTTTGGAGATGGATAGGAAGGCTGTAGGGGAGGAGGAGGCCTCTATTAGGGCACAGTATCTAACATTTCGCTGTGCTCCCAATAGATAATACAGTAAAGTTTCCATAGCCAGCTATCTTAACTCTGTTTAATATTGTACTATATGATTTTGACAGGAGGTGCCAATTTTTGTTATTACAAAAGCCTAGTATGAAGGAACTTTGTTGTTCTTATATCTGTATCTAAAATGTGTAATTTTGCTATGTGTACATTTATACCAATATTGGGCTGTACTTGCCAGCTATTGTAATGATTTTATTGTATTCCTATTTGTACCTTTTTTTTAACCCAAATCTTAGTTTGTTTTTATTATTGTCCATGATTTTTAACCAAAATCATGAGACTGAAACATTTTTCATTCATTTCAACAGCATATAACCCCTAGAGACGTTATGTATGTTGATTTGACAAAATTGGTGAATTAAAAAAAATTTGGGTTAAAAAATGTTGAGATTGTAGGCTATGGAAGCGTTTCTGTGTACTGTCATTTGCATAAAATGATGCAAAGAATTGGTAAGGCACCAATTTTGGAGATGGATAGGAAGGCTGTAGGGGAGGAGGAGGCCTCTATTAGGGCACAGTGTCTAACATTTCGCTGTGCTCTCAATATATAATACAGTAAAGTTTCCATACCCAGCTATCTTAACTCTGTTTAATTTTGTACTATTTGATTTTGATAGGAGGTGGCCATGTTTTTTATTACAAAAGCCAAGTAAGAAGGAACCTTGTTGTGTTTACATCTGTATCTAAAATGTATAGTTTTGCTATGTGTACATTTATACCAATATTGGGCTGTACTTGCCAGCTATTGTCATGATTTTATTGTATTCCTATTTATACCTTTTTTAACCCAAATAATAATTTGTTTTTATTATTGTCCATGATTTTTAACCAAAATCATGAGACTAAAACATTTTTTCTTCACTTCAACAGCATATAACCACTTGAGACGTTATGTATGTTGATTTGACAAAATTGGTGAATTAAAAAAAATTTGGGTAAAAAAATGTTGAGATAGTAGGCTATGGAAGCGTTTCTGTGTACTGTTTGTTGCATAAAATGATGCAAAGAATTGGTCAGGCACCAATTTTGAAGATGGATAGGAAGGCTGTAGGGGAGGAGGAGGCCTCTATTAGGGTACAGTATCTAACATTTCGCTGTGCTCTCAATAGATAATACAGTAAAGTTTCCATAGCCAGCTATCTTAACTCTGTTTAATACAGTGGTCCCTCAACATACGATGGTAATTCGTTCGAAACGAGCCATCGTTTGTCGAATCCATCGTATGTTGAGGGATTCGTGCAATGTAAAGTATAAGGAGCTGTACTCACCTGATCCCGCTGCTCCCGATGGTGACCCCGGGCCTCCACTGGACTCTCCTGGTCTTCTCCGGTGCTCTGCTTTCTTCCGCAAGGCCTTACTGGGCCTGCGTAGCGACGTCATTACGCCGCTGCGTACGCCATTCCTATTGGATGACGTGGGCAGCAGCGTATTGACGTCATCAGAGAGGGCCGAGAAGACACCGGAAGATCAGCGCTGGACCCGGAGGGCACCCCGGAGCATCGTGGAGGGGTAAGTAATACTTACTGCACCACACAGCGAACATTAAGCGGCTATTTGGCAGCAGCTTAAGCATTTTTCGCTGCCGGATAGCACTTGATGCGATGGCCCCGACATAAAAAAGCATTGTATGTCGATGCTGACATCGACATGCGATGGCCTCTGAGAGGCCATCGTATGTCGATTTGATCATATGTCGGGGCCATCGTAGGTCGGGGGTGTCACTGTATTGTACTATTTGATTTTGACAGGAGCTGGCAATTTTTTATATTACAAAAGCCTAGTATGAAGGAAGTTTGTTGTTCTTATATCTGTATGTAAAATGTTTAGGTTTTCCAATGTTACATTTATACCAATAGTGGGCTGTACTTGCAAGCCATTGTAATGATTTTTTTGTATTCCTATTCGTAACTTTTTTTTTTAACCCAAATCATAGTTTTTTTTATTATTGTCCATGATTTTTAACCAAAATCATAAGACTGAAACATTTTTCTTCACTTCAACAGCATATAACCCCTTGAGACGTTATGTATGCTGATTTGACAACATTGGTGAATTTTAAAAATTTGGGTTAAAAAATGTTGAGAAAGTAGGCTATGGAAGCGTTTCTGTGTACTGTCATTTGCATAAAATGATGCAAAGAATTGGTCAGGCACCAATTTTGGAGATGGATAGGAAGGCTGTAGGGGAGGAGGAGGCCTCTATTAGGGCACAGTATCTAACATTTCGCTGTGCTCTCAATAGATAATACAGTAAAGTTTCCATAGCCAGCTATCTTAACTCCGTTTAATATTGTACTATTTGATTTTGACAGGAGGTGCCAATTTTTGTTATTACAAAAGCCTAGTATGAAGGAACTTTGTTCTTCTTACATCTGTATCTAAAATGTGTAGTTTTGCTATGTGTACATTTATACCAATATTGGGCTGTACTTGCCAGCTATTGTCATGATTTTATTGTATTCCTATTTGTACCTTTTTTTTAACCCAAATCTTAGTTTGTTTTTATTATTGTCCATGATTTTTAACCAAAATCATGAGACTGAAACATTTTTTATTCATTTCAACAGTATATAACCCCTTTAGATGTTATGTATGTTGATTTGACAAAATTGGTGAATTAAAAAAATATTTGGGTTAAAAAATGTTGAGATTGTAGGCTATGGAAGCGTTTCTGTGTACTGTCATTTGCATAAAATGATGCAAAGAATTGGTCAGGCACCTATTTTGGAGATGGATAGGAAGGCTGTAGGGGAGGAGGAGGCCTCTATTAGGGCACAGTATCTAACATTTCGCTGTGCTCCCAATAGATAATACAGTAAAGTTTCCATAGCCAGCTATCTTAACTCTGTTTAATATTGTACTATTTGATTTTGACAGGAGGTGCCAATTTTTGTTATTACAAAAGCTTAGTATGAAGGAACTTTGTTGTTCTTACATCTGTATCTAAAATGTGTAGTTTTGCTATGTGTACATTTATACCAATATTGGGCTGTACTTGCCAGCTATTGTCATGATTTTATTGTATTCCTATTTGTACCTTTTTTTTAACCCAAATCTTAGTTTGTTTTTATTATTGTCCATGATTTTTAACCAAAATCATGAGACTGAAACATTTTTTATTCATTTCAACAGTATATAACCCCTTTAGATGTTATGTATGTTGATTTGACAAAATTGGTGAATTAAAAAAATATTTGGGTTAAAAAATGTTGAGATTGTAGGCTATGGAAGCGTTTCTGTGTACTGTCATTTGCATAAAATGATGCAAAGAATTGGTCAGGCACCAATTTTGGAGATGGATAGGAAGGCTGTAGGGGAGGAGGAGGCCTCTATTAGGGCACAGTATCTAACATTTCGCTGTGCTCCCAATAGATAATACAGTAAAGTTTCCATAGCCAGCTATCTTAACTCTGTTTAATATTGTACTATTTGATTTTGACAGGAGGTGCCAATTTTTGTTATTACAAAAGCCTAGTATGAAGGAACTTTGTTGTTCTTACATCTGTATCTAAAATGTGTAGTTTTGCTATGTGTACATTTATACCAATATTGGGCTGTACTTGCCAGCTATTGTCATGATTTTATTGTATTCCTATTTGTACCTTTTTTTTAACCCAAATCTTAGTTTGTTTTTATTATTGTCCATGATTTTTAACCAAAATCATGAGACTGAAACATTTTTTATTCATTTCAACAGTATATAACCCCTTGAGATGTTATGTATGTTGATTTGACAAAATTGGTGAATTAAAAAAATATTTGGGTTAAAAAATGTTGAGATTGTAGGCTATGGAAGCGTTTCTGTGTACTGTCATTTGCATAAAATGATGCAAAGAATTGGTCAGGCACCTATTTTGGAGATGGATAGGAAGGCTGTAGGGGAGGAGGAGGCCTCTATTAGGGTACAGTATCTAACATTTCGCTGTGCTCTCAATAGATAATACAGTAAAGTTTCCATAGCCAGCTATCTTAACTCTGTTTAATTTTGTACTATTTGATTTTGACTGGAGGTGGCCATGTTTTTTATTACAAAAGCCAAGTAAGAAGGAACCTTGTTGTTTTTACATCTGTATCTAAAATGTATAGCTTTGCTATGTGTACATTTATACCAATATTGGGCTGTACTTGCCAGCTATTGTCATGATTTTATTGTATTCCTATTTATACCTTTTTTTAACCCAAATGATAATTTGTTTTTCTTATTGTCCATGATTTTTAACCAAAATCATGAGACTAAAACATTTTTTCTTCACTTCAACAGCATATAACCAATTGAGACGTTATGCATGTTGATTTGACAAAATTGGTAAATTAAAAATATTTGGGTTAAAAAATGTTGAGATTGTAGGCTATGGAAGTGTTTCTGTGTACTGTCATTTGCATAAAATGATGCAAAGAATTGGTCAGGCACCAATTTTGGAGATGGATAGGAAGGCTGTAGGGGAGGAGGAGTCCTCTATTAGGGTACAGTATCTAACATTTCGCTGTGCTCTCAATAGATAATACAGTAAAGTTTCCATAGCCAGCTATCTTAACTCTGTTTAATACAGTGGTCCCTCAACATACAATGGTAATTCGTTCCAAACGAGCCATCGTTTGTTGAATCCATCGTATGTTGAGGGATTCGTGCAATGAAAAAGTATAAGAAGCTGTGGTATAAGAAGCTGTACTCACCTGTCCCCGCCGCTCGCGATGGTGTCCACGCCGCTCCCAATGGTGACCCCGGGCCTCCGCTGGACTCTCCTGGTCTTCTCCGGTCCTCTGCTGTCTTCCGCAAGGCCTTACTGGGCCTGCGTAGCAATGTCATTACGCCGCTGCTTACGCCATTCCTATTGGATGACGTGGGCAGCAGCGTATTGACGTCATCGGAGAGGGCCGAGAAGACACCGGAAGACCAGCGCTTGACCCGGAGGGCACCCCAGAGCATCGTGGAGGGGTAAGTAATACTTACCGCACCACACAGGGAACATTAAGCTGCTATCCGGCAGCAGCTTAAGCATTTTTCGCTGTCGGATAGCACTTGATGCGATGGCCCCGACATAAAAAAGAATCGTATGTCGATGCTGACATCGACATGCGATGGCCTCTGAGAGGCCATCGTATGTCGATTTGATCATATATCGGGGCCATCGTAGGTCGGGGGGGGTCACTGTATTGTACCATTTGATTTTGACAGGAGCTGGCAATTTTTTATATTACAAAAGCCTAGTATGAAGGAAGTTTGTTGTTCTTATATCTGTATGTAAAATGTGTAGTTTTGCCATGTGCACATTTATACCAATAGTGGGCTGTACTTGCAAGCCATTATAATGATTTTTTTGTATTCCTATTTGTACCTTTTTTTTTTAACCCAAATCATAGTTTGTTTTTATTATTGTCCATGATTTTTAAACAAAATCATGAGACTGAAACATTTTTCTTCACTTCAACAGCATATAACCCCTTGAGACGTTTTGTATGCTGATTTGACAACATTGGTGAATTTTAAAAATTTGGGTTAAAAAATGTTGAGAATGTAGGCTATGGAAGCGTTTCTGTGTACTGTCATTTGCATAAAATGATGCAAAGAATTGGTCAGGCACCAATTTTGGAGATGGATAGGAAGGCTGTAGGGGAGGAGGAGGCCTCTATTAAGGCACAGTATCTAACATTTCGCTTTGCTCTCAATAGATAATACAGTAAAGTTTCCATAGCCAGCTATCTTAACTCTGTTTAATATTGTACTATTTGATTTTGACAGGAGGTGCCAATTTTTGTTATTACAAAAGCCTAGTATGAAGGAACTTTGTTGTTCTTACATCTGTATCTAAAATGTGTAGTTTTTCTATGTGTACATTTATACCAATATTGGGCTGTACTTGCCAGCTATTGTCATGATTTTATTGTATTCCTATTTGTACCTTTTTTTTTAACCCAAATCTTAGTTTGTTTTTATTATTGTCCATGATTTTTAACCAAAATCATGAGACTGAAACATTTTTTATTCATTTCAACAGTATATAACCCCTTTAGATGTTATGTATGTTGATTTGACAAAATTGGTGAATTAAAAAAATATTTGGGTTAAAAAATGTTGAGATTGTAGGCTATGGAAGCGTTTCTGTGTACTGTCATTTGCATAAAATGATGCAAAGAATTGGTCAGGCACCAATTTTGGAGATGGATAGGAAGGCTGTAGGGGAGGAGGAGGCCTCTATTAGGGCACAGTATCTAACATTTCGCTGTGCTCCCAATAGATAATACAGTAAAGTTTCCATAGCCAGCTATCTTAACTCTGTTTAATATTGTACTATTTGATTTTGACAGGAGGTGCCAATTTTTGTTATTACAAAAGCTTAGTATGAAGGAACTTTGTTGTTCTTACATCTGTATCTAAAATGTGTAGTTTTGCTATGTGTACATTTATACCAATATTGGGCTGTACTTGCCAGCTATTGTCATGATTTTATTGTATTCCTATTTGTACCTTTTTTTTAACCCAAATCTTAGTTTGTTTTTATTATTGTCCATGATTTTTAACCAAAATCATGAGACTGAAACATTTTTTATTCATTTCAACAGTATATAACCCCTTTAGATGTTATGTATGTTGATTTGACAAAATTGGTGAATTAAAAAAATATTTGGGTTAAAAAATGTTGAGATTGTAGGCTATGGAAGCGTTTCTGTGTACTGTCATTTGCATAAAATGATGCAAAGAATTGGTCAGGCACCAATTTTGGAGATGGATAGGAAGGCTGTAGGGGAGGAGGAGGCCTCTATTAGGGTACAGTATCTTACATTTCGCTGTGCTCTCAATAGATAATACAGTAAAGTTTCCATAGCCAGCAATCTTAACTCTGTTTAATTTTGTACTATTTGATTTTGACTGGAGGTGGCCATGTTTTTTATTACAAAAGCCAAGTAATAAGGAACCTTGTTGTTTTTACATCTGTATCTAAAATGTATAGCTTTGCTATGTGTACATTTACACCAATATTGGGCTGTACTTGCCAGCTATTGTCATGATTTTATTGTATTCCTATTTATACCTTTTTTTAACCCAAATGATAATTTGTTTTTATTATTGTCCATGATTTTTAACCAAAATCATGAGACTAAAACATTTTTTCTTCACTTCAACAGCATATAACCACTTGAGACGTTATGCATGTTGATTTGACAAAATTGGTAAATTAAAAATATTTGGGTTAAAAAATGTTGAGATTGTAGGCTATGGAAGTGTTTCTGTGTACTGTCATTTGCATAAAATGATGCAAAGAATTGGTCAGGCACCAATTTTGGAGATGGATAGGAAGGCTGTAGGGGAGGAGGAGGCCTCTATTAGGGTACAGTATCTAACATTTCGCTGTGCTCTCAATAGATAATACAGTAAAGTTTCCATAGCCAGCTATCTTAACTCTGTTTAATATAGTGGTCCCTCAACATACAATGGTAATTCGTTCCAAACGAGCCATCGTTTGTTGAATCCATCGTATGTTGAGGGATTCGTGCAATGAAAAAGTATAAGAAGCTGTACTCACCTGTCCCCGCCGCTCGCGATGGTGTCCACGCCGCTCCCAATGGTGACCCCGGGCCTCCGCTGGACTCTCCTGGTCTTCTCCGGTCCTCTGCTGTCTTCCGCAAGGCCTTACTGGGCCTGCGTAGCAATGTCATTACGCCGCTGCTTACGCTATTCCTATTGGATGACGTGGGCAGCAGCGTATTGACGTCATCGGAGAGGGCCGAGAAGACACCGGAAGACCAGCGCTTGACCCGGAGGGCACCCCGGAGCATCGTGGAGGGGTAAGTAATACTTACCGCACCACACAGGGAACATTAAGCTGCTATCCGGCAGCAGCTTAAGCATTTTTCGCTGTCGGATAGCACTTGATGCGATGGCCCCGACATAAAAAAGCATCGTATGTCGATGCTGACATCGACATGCGATGGCCTCTGAGAGGCCATCGTATGTCGATTTGATCATATATCGGGGCCATCGTAGGTCGGGGGTGTCACTGTATTGTACTATTTGATTTTGACAGGAGCTGGCAATTTTTTATATTACAAAAGCCTAGTATGAAGGAACTTTGTTGTTCTTATATCTGTATGTAAAATGTGTAGTTTTGCCATGTGTACATTTATACCAATAGTGGGCTGTACTTGCAAGCCATTATAATGATTTTTTTGTATTCCTATTTGTACCTTTTTTTTTAACCCAAATCATAGTTTGTTTTTATTATTGTCCATGATTTTTAAACAAAATCATGAGACTGAAACATTTTTCTTCACTTCAACAGCATATAACTCCTTGAGACGTTTTGTATGCTGATTTGACAACATTGGTGAATTTTAAAAATTTGGGTTAAAAAATGTTGAGAATGTAGGCTATGGAAGCGTTTCTGTGTACTGTCATTTGCATAAAATGATGCAAAGAATTGGTCAGGCACCAATTTTGGAGATGGATAGGAAGGCTGTAGGGGAGGAGGAGGCCTCTATTAAGGCACAGTATCTAACATTTCGCTGTGCTCTTAATAGATAATACAGTAAAGTTTCCATAGCCAGCTATCTTAACTCTGTTTAATATTGTACTATATGATTTTGACAGGAGGTGCCAATTTTTGTTATTACAAAAGCCTAGTATGAAGGAACTTTGTTGTTCTTATATCTGTATCTAAAATGTGTAGTTTTGCTATGTGTACATTTATACCAATATTGGGCTGTACTTGCCAGCTATTGTCATGAGTTTATTGTATTCCTATTTTTTTTTGTATTCCTTTTTTAACCCAAATCATAGTTTGTTTTTATTATTGTCCATGATTTTTAAACAAAATCATAAGACTGAAACATTTTTCTTCACTTCAACAGCATATAACCCCTTGAGACGTTATGTATGCTGATTTGACAACATTGGTGAATTTTAAAATTTTTTGTTAAAAAATGTTGAGAATGTAGGCTATGGAAGCGTTTCTGTGTACTGTCATTTGCATAAAATGATGCAAAGAATTGGTCAGGCACCAATTTTGGAGATGGATAGGAAGGCTGTAGGGGAGGAGGAGGCCTCTATTAGGGCACAGTATCTAACATTTCGCTGTGCTCCCAATAAATAATACAGTAAAGTTTCCATAGCCAGCTATCTTAACTCTGTTTAATATTGTACTATTTGATTTTGACAGGAGGTGCCAATTTTTGTTATTACAAAAGCCTAGTATGAAGGAACTTTGTTGTTCTTACATCTGTATCTAAAATGTGTAGTTTTGCTATGTGTACATTTATACCAATATTGGGCTGTACTTGCCAGCTATTGTCATGATTTTATTGTATTCCTATTTGTACCTTTTTTTTAACCCAAATCTTAGTTTGTTTTTATTATTGTCCATGATTTTTAACCAAAATCATGAGACTGAAACATTTTTTATTCATTTCAACAGTATATAACCCCTTGAGATGTTATGTATGTTGATTTGACAAAATTGGGGAATTAAAAAAATATTTGGGTTAAAAAATGTTGAGATTGTAGGCTATGGAAGCGTTTCTGTGTACTGTCATTTGCATAAAATGATGCAAAGAATTGGTCAGGCACCAATTTTGGAGATGGATAGGAAGGCTGTAGGGGAGGAGGAGGCCTCTATTAGGGCACAGTATCTAACATTTTGCTGTGCTCCCAATAAATAATACAGTAAAGTTTCCATAGCCAGCTATCTTAACTCTGTTTAATATTGTACTATTTGATTTTGACAGGAGGTGCCAATTTTTGTTATTACAAAAGCCTAGTATGAAGGAACTTTGTTGTTCTTACATCTGTATCTAAAATGTGTAGTTTTTCTATGTGTACATTTATACCAATATTGGGCTGTACTTGCCAGCTATTGTCATGATTTTATTGTATTCCTATTTGTACCTTTTTTTTTAACCCAAATCTTAGTTTGTTTTTATTATTGTCCATGATTTTTAACCAAAATCATGAGACTGAAACATTTTTTATTCATTTCAACAGTATATAACCCCTTTAGATGTTATGTATGTTGATTTGACAAAATTGGTGAATTAAAAAAATATTTGGGTTAAAAAATGTTGAGATTGTAGGCTATGGAAGCGTTTCTGTGTACTGTCATTTGCATAAAATGATGCAAAGAATTGGTCAGGCACCAATTTTGGAGATGGATAGGAAGGCTGTAGGGGAGGAGGAGGCCTCTATTAGGGCACAGTATCTAACATTTCGCTGTGCTCCCAATAGATAATACAGTAAAGTTTCCATAGCCAGCTATCTTAACTCTGTTTAATATTGTACTATTTGATTTTGACAGGAGGTGCCAATTTTTGTTATTACAAAAGCTTAGTATGAAGGAACTTTGTTGTTCTTACATCTGTATCTAAAATGTGTAGTTTTGCTATGTGTACATTTATACCAATATTGGGCTGTACTTGCCAGCTATTGTCATGATTTTATTGTATTCCTATTTGTACCTTTTTTTTAACCCAAATCTTAGTTTGTTTTTATTATTGTCCATGATTTTTAACCAAAATCATGAGACTGAAACATTTTTTATTCATTTCAACAGTATATAACCCCTTTAGATGTTATGTATGTTGATTTGACAAAATTGGTGAATTAAAAAAATATTTGGGTTAAAAAATGTTGAGATTGTAGGCTATGGAAGCGTTTCTGTGTACTGTCATTTGCATAAAATGATGCAAAGAATTGGTCAGGCACCAATTTTGGAGATGGATAGGAAGGCTGTAGGGGAGGAGGAGGCCTCTATTAGGGCACAGTATCTAACATTTCGCTGTGCTCCCAATAGATAATACAGTAAAGTTTCCATAGCCAGCTATCTTAACTCTGTTTAATATTGTACTATTTGATTTTGACAGGAGGTGCCAATTTTTGTTATTACAAAAGCCTAGTATGAAGGAACTTTGTTGTTCTTACATCTGTATCTAAAATGTGTAGTTTTGCTATGTGTACATTTATACCAATATTGGGCTGTACTTGCCAGCTATTGTCATGATTTTATTGTATTCCTATTTGTACCTTTTTTTTAACCCAAATCTTAGTTTGTTTTTATTATTGTCCATGATTTTTAACCAAAATCATGAGACTGAAACATTTTTTATTCATTTCAACAGTTTATAACCCCTTGAGATGTTATGTATGTTGATTTGACAAAATTGGTGAATTAAAAAAATATTTGGGTTAAAAAATGTTGAGATTGTAGGCTATGGAAGCGTTTCTGTGTACTGTCATTTGCATAAAATGATGCAAATAATTGGTCAGGCACCAATTTTGGAGATGGATAGGAAGGCTGTAGGGGAGGAGGAGGCCTCTATTAGGGTACAGTATCTAACATTTCGCTGTGCTCTCAATAGATAATACAGTAAAGTTTCCATAGCCAGCTATCTTAACTCTGTTTAATTTTGTACTATTTGATTTTGACTGGAGGTGGCCATGTTTTTTATTACAAAAGCCAAGTAAGAAGGAACCTTGTTGTTTTTACATCTGTATCTAAAATGTATAGCTTTGCTATGTGTACATTTACACCAATATTGGGCTGTACTTGCCAGCTATTGTCATGATTTTATTGTATTCCTATTTATACCTTTTTTTAACCCAAATGATAATTTGTTTTTCTTATTGTCCATGATTTTTAACCAAAATCATGAGACTAAAACATTTTTTCTTCACTTCAACAGCATATAACCACTTGAGACGTTATGCATGTTGATTTGACAAAATTGGTAAATTAAAAATATTTGGGTTAAAAAATGTTGAGATTGTAGGCTATGGAAGTGTTTCTGTGTACTGTCATTTGCATAAAATGATGCAAAGAATTGGTCAGGCACCAATTTTGGAGATGGATAGGAAGGCTGTAGGGGAGGAGGAGTCCTCTATTAGGGTACAGTATCTAACATTTCGCTGTGCTCTCAATAGATAATACAGTAAAGTTTCCATAGCCAGCTATCTTAACTCTGTTTAATACAGTGGTCCCTCAACATACAATGGTAATTCGTTCCAAACGAGCCATCGTTTGTTGAATCCATCGTATGTTGAGGGATTCGTGCAATGAAAAAGTATAAGAAGCTGTGGTATAAGAAGCTGTACTCACCTGTCCCCGCCGCTCGCGATGGTGTCCACGCCGCTCCCAATGGTGACCCCGGGCCTCCGCTGGACTCTCCTGGTCTTCTCCGGTCCTCTGCTGTCTTCCGCAAGGCCTTACTGGGCCTGCGTAGCAATGTCATTACGCCGCTGCTTACGCTATTCCTATTGGATGACGTGGGCAGCAGCGTATTGACGTCATCGGAGAGGGCCGAGAAGACACCGGAAGACCAGCGCTTGACCCGGAGGGCACCCCGGAGCATCGTGGAGGGGTAAGTAATACTTACCGCACCACACAGGGAACATTAAGCTGCTATCCGGCAGCAGCTTAAGCATTTTTCGCTGTCGGATAGCACTTGATGCGATGGCCCCGACATAAAAAAGAATCGTATGTCGATGCTGACATCGACATGCGATGGCCTCTGAGAGGCCATCGTATGTCGATTTGATCATATATCGGGGCCATCGTAGGTCGGGGGGGGTCACTGTATTGTACCATTTGATTTTGACAGGAGCTGGCAATTTTTTATATTACAAAAGCCTAGTATGAAGGAAGTTTGTTGTTCTTATATCTGTATGTAAAATGTGTAGTTTTGCCATGTGCACATCTATACCAATAGTGGGCTGTACTTGCAAGCCATTATAATGATTTTTTTGTATTCCTATTTGTACCTTTTTTTTTTAACCCAAATCATAGTTTGTTTTTATTATTGTCCATGATTTTTAAACAAAATCATGAGACTGAAACATTTTTCTTCACTTCAACAGCATATAACCCCTTGAGACGTTTTGTATGCTGATTTGACAACATTGGTGAATTTTAAAAATTTGGGTTAAAAAATGTTGAGAATGTAGGCTATGGAAGCGTTTCTGTGTACTGTCATTTGCATAAAATGATGCAAAGAATTGGTCAGGCACCAATTTTGGAGATGGATAGGAAGGCTGTAGGGGAGGAGGAGGCCTCTATTAAGGCACAGTATCTAACATTTCGCTTTGCTCTCAATAGATAATACAGTAAAGTTTCCATAGCCAGCTATCTTAACTCTGTTTAATATTGTACTATATGATTTTGACAGGAGGTGCCAATTTTTGTTATTACAAAAGCCTAGTATGAAGGAACTTTGTTGTTCTTATATCTGTATCTAAAATGTGTAGTTTTGCTATGTGTACATTTATACCAATATTGGGCTGTACTTGCCAGCTATTGTCATGAGTTTATTGTATTCCTATTTTTTATTGTATTCCTTTTTTAACCCAAATCATAGTTTGTTTTTATTATTGTCCATGATTTTTAAACAAAATCATAAGACTGAAACATTTTTCTTCACTTCAACAGCATATAACCCCTTGAGACATTATGTATGCTGATTTGACAACATTGGTGAATTTTAAAATTTTTTGTTAAAAAATGTTGAGAATGTAGGCTATGGAAGCGTTTCTGTGTACTGTCATTTGCATAAAATGATGCAAAGAATTGGTCAGGCACCAATTTTGGAGATGGATAGGAAGGCTGTAGGGGAGGAGGAGGCCTCTATTAGGGCACAGTATCTAACATTTTGCTGTGCTCCCAATAAATAATACAGTAAAGTTTCCATAGCCAGCTATCTTAACTCTGTTTAATATTGTACTATTTGATTTTGACAGGAGGTGCCAATTTTTGTTATTACAAAAGCCTAGTATGAAGGAACTTTGTTGTTCTTACATCTGTATCTAAAATGTGTAGTTTTGCTATGTGTACATTTATACCAATATTGGGCTGTACTTGCCAGCTATTGTCATGATTTTATTGTATTCCTATTTGTACCTTTTTTTTAACCCAAATCTTAGTTTGTTTTTATTATTGTCCATGATTTTTAACCAAAATCATGAGACTGAAACATTTTTTATTCATTTCAACAGTATATAACCCCTTGAGATGTTATGTATGTTGATTTGACAAAATTGGGGAATTAAAAAAATATTTGGGTTAAAAAATGTTGAGATTGTAGGCTATGGAAGCGTTTCTGTGTACTGTCATTTGCATAAAATGATGCAAAGAATTGGTCAGGCACCAATTTTGGAGATGGATAGGAAGGCTGTAGGGGAGGAGGAGGCCTCTATTAGGGCACAGTATCTAACATTTCGCTGTGCTCCCAATAAATAATACAGTAAAGTTTCCATAGCCAGCTATCTTAACTCTGTTTAATATTGTACTATTTGATTTTGACAGGAGGTGCCAATTTTTGTTATTACAAAAGCCTAGTATGAAGGAACTTTGTTGTTCTTACATCTGTATCTAAAATGTGTAGTTTTGCTATGTGTACATTTATACCAATATTGGGCTGTACTTGCCAGCTATTGTCATGATTTTATTGTATTCCTATTTGTACCTTTTTTTTTAACCCAAATGATAATTTGTTTTTATTATTGTCCATGATTTTTAACCAAAATCATGAGACTGAAACATTTTTTATTCATTTCAACAGTATATAACCCCTTTAGATGTTATGTATGTTGATTTGACAAAATTGGTGAATTAAAAAAATATTTGGGTTAAAAAATGTTGAGATTGTAGGCTATGGAAGCGTTTCTGTGTACTGTCATTTGCATAAAATGATGCAAAGAATTGGTCAGGCACCAATTTTGGAGATGGATAGGAAGGCTGTAGGGGAGGAGGAGGCCTCTATTAGGGTACAGTATCTTACATTTCGCTGTGCTCTCAATAGATAATACAGTAAAGTTTCCATAGCCAGCAATCTTAACTCTGTTTAATTTTGTACTATTTGATTTTGACTGGAGGTGGCCATGTTTTTTATTACAAAAGCCAAGTAATAAGGAACCTTGTTGTTTTTACATCTGTATCTAAAATGTATAGCTTTGCTATGTGTACATTTACACCAATATTGGGCTGTACTTGCCAGCTATTGTCATGATTTTATTGTATTCCTATTTATACCTTTTTTTAACCCAAATGATAATTTGTTTTTATTATTTTCCATGATTTTTAACCAAAATCATGAGACTAAAACATTTTTTCTTCACTTCAACAGCATATAACCACTTGAGACGTTATGCATGTTGATTTGACAAAATTGGTAAATTAAAAATATTTGGGTTAAAAAATGTTGAGATTGTAGGCTATGGAAGTGTTTCTGTGTACTGTCATTTGCATAAAATGATGCAAAGAATTGGTCAGGCACCAATTTTGGAGATGGATAGGAAGGCTGTAGGGGAGGAGGAGGCCTCTATTAGGGTACAGTATCTTACATTTCGCTGTGCTCTCAATAGATAATACAGTAAAGTTTCCATAGCCAGCAATCTTAACTCTGTTTAATTTTGTACTATTTGATTTTGACTGGAGGTGGCCATGTTTTTTATTACAAAAGCCAAGTAATAAGGAACCTTGTTGTTTTTACATCTGTATCTAAAATGTATAGCTTTGCTATGTGTACATTTACACCAATATTGGGCTGTACTTGCCAGCTATTGTCATGATTTTATTGTATTCCTATTTATACCTTTTTTTAACCCAAATGATAATTTGTTTTTATTATTGTCCATGATTTTTAACCAAAATCATGAGACTAAAACATTTTTTCTTCACTTCAACAGCATATAACCACTTGAGACGTTATGCATGTTGATTTGACAAAATTGGTAAATTAAAAATATTTGGGTTAAAAAATTTTGAGATTGTAGGCTATGGAAGTGTTTCTGTGTACTGTCATTTGCATAAAATGATGCAAAGAATTGGTCAGGCACCAATTTTGGAGATGGATAGGAAGGCTGTAGGGGAGGAGGAGGCCTCTATTAGGGTACAGTATCTAACATTTCGCTGTGCTCTCAATAGATAATACAGTAAAGTTTCCATAGCCAGCTATCTTAACTCTGTTTAATATAGTGGTCCCTCAACATACAATGGTAATTCGTTCCAAACGAGCCATCGTTTGTTGAATCCATCGTATGTTGAGGGATTCGTGCAATGAAAAAGTATAAGAAGCTGTACTCACCTGTCCCCGCCGCTCGCGATGGTGTCCACGCCGCTCCCAATGGTGACCCCGGGCCTCCGCTGGACTCTCCTGGTCTTCTCCGGTCCTCTGCTGTCTTCCGCAAGGCCTTACTGGGCCTGCGTAGCAATGTCATTACGCCGCTGCTTACGCTATTCCTATTGGATGACGTGGGCAGCAGCGTATTGACGTCATCGGAGAGGGCCGAGAAGACACCGGAAGACCAGCGCTTGACCCGGAGGGCACCCCGGAGCATCGTGGAGGGGTAAGTAATACTTACCGCACCACACAGGGAACATTAAGCTGCTATCCGGCAGCAGCTTAAGCATTTTTCGCTGTCGGATAGCACTTGATGCGATGGCCCCGACATAAAAAAGCATCGTATGTCGATGCTGACATCGACATGCGATGGCCTCTGAGAGGCCATCGTATGTCGATTTGATCATATATCGGGGCCATCGTAGGTCGGGGGGGTCACTGTATTGTACTATTTGATTTTGACAGGAGCTGGCAATTTTTTATATTACAAAAGCCTAGTATGAAGGAACTTTGTTGTTCTTATATCTGTATGTAAAATGTGTAGTTTTGCCATGTGTACATTTATACCAATAGTGGGCTGTACTTGCAAGCCATTATAATGATTTTTTTGTATTCCTATTTGTACCTTTTTTTTTAACCCAAATCATAGTTTGTTTTTATTATTGTCCATGATTTTTAAACAAAATCATGAGACTGAAACATTTTTCTTCACTTCAACAGCATATAACCCCTTGAGACGTTATGTATGCTGATTTGACAACATTGGTGAATTTTAAAAATTTGGGTTAAAAAATGTTGAGAATGTAGGCTATGGAAGCGTTTCTGTGTACTGTCATTTGCATAAAATGATGCAAAGAATTGGTCAGGCACCAATTTTGGAGATGGATAGGAAGGCTGTAGGGGAGGAGGAGGCCTCTATTAGGGCACAGTATCTAACATTTCGCTGTGCTCTCAATAGATAATACAGTAAAGTTTCCATAGCCAGCTATCTTAACTCTGTTTAATATTGTACTATTTGATTTTGACAGGAGGTGCCAATTTTTGTTATTACAAAAGCCTAGTATGAAGGAACTTTGTTGTTCTTACATCTGTATCTAAAATGTGTAGTTTTGCTATGTGTACATTTATACCAATATTGGGCTGTACTTGCCAGCTATTGTCATGATTTTATTGTATTCCTATTTGTACCTTTTTTTTAACCCAAATCTTAGTTTGTTTTTATTATTGTCCATGATTTTTAACCAAAATCATGAGACTGAAACATTTTTTATTCATTTCAACAGTATATAACCCCTTGAGATGTTATGTATGTTGACTTGACAAAATTGGTGAATTAAAAAAATATTTGGGTTAAAAAATGTTGAGATTGTAGGCTATGGAAGCGTTTCTGTGTACTGTCATTTGCATAAAATGATGCAAAGAATTGGTCAGGCACCAATTTTGGAGATGGATAGGAAGGCTGTAGGGGAGGAGGAGGCCTCTATTAGGGCACAGTATCTAACATTTCGCTGTGCTCCCAATAGATAAAACAGTAAAGTTTCCATAGCCAGCTATCTTAACTCTGTTTAATATTGTACTATATGATTTTGACAGGAGGTGCCAATTTTTGTTATTACAAAAGCCTAGTATGAAGGAACTTTGTTGTTCTTATATCTGTATCTAAAATGTGTAGTTTTGCTATGTGTACATTTATACCAATATTGGGCTGTACTTGCCAGCTATTGTAATGATTTTATTGTATTCCTATTTGTACCTTTTTTTTTTAACCCAAATCATAGTTTATTTTTATTATTGTCCATGATTTTTAACCAAAATCATGAGACTGAAACATTTTTCATTAATTTCAACAGCATATAACCCCTTGAGACGTTATGTATGTTGATTTGACAAAATTGGTGAATTAAAAAAAATTTGGGTTAAAAAATGTTGAGATTGTAGGCTATGGAAGCGTTTCTGTGTACTGTCATTTGCATAAAATGATGCAAAGAATTGGTCAGGCACCAATTTTGGAGATGGATAGGAAGGCTGTAGCGGAGGAGGAGGCCTCTATTAGGGCACAGTATCTAACATTTCGCTGTGCTCCCAATAGATAATACAGTAAAGTTTCCATAGCCAGCTATCTTAACTCTGTTTAATATTGTACTATTTGATTTTGACAGGAGGTGCCAATTTTTGTTATTACAAAAGCCTAGTATGAAGGAACTTTGTTGTTCTTACATCTGTATCTAAAATGTGTAGTTTTGCTATGTGTACATTTATACCAATATTGGGCTGTACTTGCCAGCTATTGTCATGATTTTATTGTATTCCTATTTGTACCTTTTTTTTAACCCAAATCTTAGTTTGTTTTTATTATTGTCCATGATTTTTAACCAAAATTATGAGACTGAAACATTTTTTATTCATTTCAACAGTATATAACCCCTTGAGATGTTATGTATGTTGATTTGACAAAATTGGTGAATTAAAAAAATATTTGGGTTAAAAAATGTTGAGATTGTAGGCTATGGAAGCGTTTCTGTGTACTGTCATTTGCATAAAATGATGCAAAGAATTGGTCAGGCACCAATTTTGGAGATGGATAGGAAGGCTGTAGGGGAGGAGGAGGCCTCTATTAGGGTACAGTATCTAACATTTCGCTGTGCTCTCAATAGATAATACAGTAAAGTTTCCATAGCCAGCTATCTTAACTCTGTTTAATTTTGTACTATTTGATTTTGACTGGAGGTGGCCATGTTTTTTATTACAAAAGCCAAGTAAGAAGGAACCTTGTTGTTTTTACATCTGTATCTAAAATGTATAGCTTTGCTATGTGTACATTTACACCAATATTGTGCTGTACTTGCCAGCTATTGTCATGATTTTATTGTATTCCTATTTATACCTTTTTTTTTAACCCAAATGATAATTTGTTTTTATTATTGTCCATGATTTTTAACCAAAATCATGAGACTAAAACATTTTTTCTTCACTTCAACAGCATATAACCACTTGAGACGTTATGTATGTTGATTTGACAAAATTGGTGAATTAAAAAAAATTTGGGTTAAAAAATGTTGAGATTGTAGGCTATGGAAGCGTTTCTGTGTACTGTCATGTGCATAAAATGATGCAAAGAATTGGTCAGGCACCAATTTTGGAGATGGATAGGAAGGCTGTAGGGGAGGAGGAGGCCTCTATTAGGGCACAGTATCTAACATTTCGCTGTGCTCCCAATAGATAATACAGTAAAGTTTCCATAGCCAGCTATCTTAACTCTGTTTAACCCCTTAAGGACATAGGGCGTATCCATACGCCCCCGTTTCCAAGTCCTAAAGGACCGAGGGCGTATGGATACGCCCTGAGCATTTCCGGCCCCCACCGCTAGCCGGAGGGGAGCCGAAGCCGGATGCCTGCTGAAATCGTTCAGCAGGCATCCCGGCATATCGCCCAGGGGGGTCATTATGTCCCCCCATGTCGGCGATTGCCGCAGATCGCTGGACAATTCAGTCCAGTGATCTGCGGCAGATTCCGGGTCAATCGGGTCTCCAGTGACCCGATGACCCGGAATTACTGGCTGATCGGGGCCGCCCCGAACAGCCATTGCCAGCATGGGTGAGGTGGCACTGGTGCCCCCTCACGATCGCCCTGATTCGTCGGCCGGATTACCGGCCGACCAATCAGGGCGCCTGCTGCGGGTGTCACTCCCGCAACCCGCTCCGCCCCTCTTTCGGAGTACGTGAGCGGGTGCGGGAAGACGACCCCCGGTGCTGGGGACTCCGATCCCCGGCGTCCCTGTTGGGATCGGGGCCCCAGGAGCAGCGGCGGCGGCGGAGACGACGAGGGACTGACCTGTGCTGCTGGATCGTTGGAGGTGAGTGACAGCTTCCTGCTGTTGCTTAGCAACAGCTCCCAGCATGCAACAAGGGCATGCTGGGAGCTGTAGTTATGCAACAGCAGGAGGCAGACCACCACAACTCCCAGCATGCCCTTATGGGCATGCTGGGACTTGTAGTTTTGCAACAGCTGGAGGCACATTCTTTCTATGGAAAAGTGTACCTTCAGCTGTTGTGTAACTACAACTCCCAGCTTGCACAATCAGCTAAAGTGCATGCTGGGAGTTGTAGTGGTGCATCTGGTGGTTGCATAACTACAACTCCCAGCATGCCCGTTGGCTGTCGGTGACTGCTGAGAGTTGTAGTTTTGCAACAGCTGAAGGCACACTGAGTTAAGTAGTAAACCAGTGTGTCTCCAGCTGTTGCATAACTACAATCCCCAGCATCCCCAGCCAATGTAGTATGCCTCCGGCTGTTGCATAACTACAAGACCCAGCATGCCCTTCCGCTGTCCGTACATGCTGGGGGTTGTAGCTTTTGCAACAGCTGAAGGCACACTGGTTGCAAAACACTGAGTTTGTTACCAAACTCGGTGTTTCACAACCTGTGTGTCTCCAGCTGTTGCAAAACTACAACTCCCAGCATGCACTGATAGACCGTACATGCTGGGAGTTGTAGTTTTGCAACAGCTGGATGTTTCCCCCCCCCCCCAATGTGAATGTACAGGGTACACTCACATGGGCAGAGGATTACAGTAAGTATCCGGCTGCAAGTTTGAGCTGCGGCAAATTTTCTGTCGCAGCTCAAACTGCCAGCGAGAAACTACTGTGAACCCCCCGCCCATGCGACTGTACCCTAAAAACACTACACTACACTAACACAAAATAAAGTAAAAAACACTACATATACACATACCCCTACACAGCCCCCCTCCCCTCCCCAATAAAAATGAAAAACGTCTGGTACGTCACTGTTTCCAAAACGGAGCCTCCAGTGGTTGCAAAACTACAACTCCCAGCATGCACTTATAGACCCTACATGCTGGGAGTTGTAGTTTTGCAACAGCTGGATGTTCCCCCCCCCCCCCCAATGTAAATGTACAGGGTACACTCACATGGGCGGAGGATTACAGTAAGTATCCGGCTGCAAGTTTGAGCTGCGTCAAATTTTCTGCCGCAGCTCAAACTGCCAGCGAGAAACTACTGTGAACCCCCGCTCGTGTGACTGTACCCTAAAAACACTACACTACACTACCACAAAATAAAATAAAAAGTAAAAAACACTACATATACACATACCCCTCCACAGCCCCCCTCCCCTCCCCAATAAAAATGAAAAACGTCTGGTACGCCACTGTTTCCAGAACGGAGCCTCCAGCTGTTGCAAAACAACTACTCCCAGTATTGCCAGATAGCCACTGACTGTCCAGGCATGCTGGGAGTTTTACAACAGCTGGAGGCCCCCTGTTTGGGAATCACTGGCGTAGAATACCCATATGTCCACCCCTATGTAATCCCTAATTTAGGCCTCAAATGCGCATGGCACTCTCACTTTGGAGCCCTGTCGTATTTCAAGGCAACAGTTTAGGGTCACATATGGGGTATCGCCGTACTCGGGAGAAATTGGGCTTCACATTTTGTGGGGTATTTTTTGCTATTACCCTTTTTAAAAATGTAAAATTTTTGGGAAACCAAGCATTTTAGGTAAAAAAAATATAATTTTTTTGACATATTCTAAAGTCGTGAAACACCTGTGGGGTATTAAGGTTCACTTTACCCCTTGTTACGTTCCCTGAGGAGTCTAGTTTCCAAAATGGTATGCCATGTGTGTTTTTTTGCTGTTCTGGCACCATAGGGGCTTCATAAAGGTGACATGCCCCCCAAAAACCATTTGACGCTCCTTCCCTTCTGATCCCTCTACTGCGCCCGCTGAACAATTAACATAGACATATGAGGTATGTGCTTACTCGAGAGAAATTGGCTTTCAAATACAAGTAAACATTTTCTCCTTTTTACCCCTTTCAAAAATGCAAAAATTGGGTCTACAAGAAAATGCGAGTGTAAAAAATGAAGATTTTGAATTTTCTCCTTCACTTTGCTGCTATTCCTGTGAAACACCTAAAGGGTTAATACACTTACTGAATGTCATTTTGAATACTTTGGGGGGTGTAGTTTTTATAATGGGGTCTTTTATGGGGCATTTCTAATATGAAGGCCCTTCAAATCCACTTCAAACGTGAACTGGTCCATGAAAAATAGCGAGTTTGAAAATTTTGTGAAAAATTTCAAAATTGCTGCTGAACTTTGAAGCCCTCTGGTGTCTTCCAAAAGTAAAAACTCATAAATTTTATGATGCAAACATAAAGTAGACATATTGTATATGTGAACCCAAAAAAATATATATTTTGAATATCCATTTTCCTTACAAGCAGAGAGCTTCAAAGTTAGAAAAATGCAAAATTTTCATTTTTTTCATCAAATTTGGTGATTTTTCACCAAGAAAGGATGCAAGTTACCATAAAATTTTACCACTAAGTTAAAGTAGAATATGTCACGAAAAAACAATCTCGGAATCAGAATGATAACTAAAAGCATTCCAGAGTTATTAATGTTTAAAGTGACAGTGGTCAGAATTGCAAAAAACGCACCGGTCCTTAAGGTGAAAAATGGCTCGGTCCTTAAGGGGTTAATCTTGTACTATTTGATTTTGACAGGAGGTGCCAATTTTTGTTATTACAAAAGCCTAGTATGAAGGAACTTTGTTGTTCTTACATCTGTATCTAAAATGTGTAGTTTTGCTATGTGTACATTTATACCAATATTGGGCTGTACTTGCCAGCTATTGTCATGATTTTATTGTATTCCTATTTGTACCTTTTTTTTAACCCAAATTTTAGTTTGTTTTTATTATTGTCCATGATTTTTAACCAAAATCATGAGACTGAAACATTTTTTATTCATTTCAACAGTATATAACCCCTTGAGATGTTATGTATGTTGATTTGACAAAATTGGTGAATTAAAAAAATATTTGGGTTAAAAAATGTTGAGATTGTAGGCTATGGAAGCGTTTCTGTGTACTGTCATTTGCATAAAATGATGCAAAGAATTGGTCAGGCACCAATTTTGGAGATGGATGTGAAGGCTGTAGGGGAGGAGGAGGCCTCTATTAGGGCACAGTATCTAACATTTTGCTGTGCTCCCAATAAATAATACAGTAAAGTTTCCATAGCCAGCTATCTTAACTCTGTTTAATATTGTACTATTTGATTTTGACAGGAGGTGCCAATTTTTGTTATTACAAAAGCCTAGTATGAAGGAACTTTGTTGTTCTTACATCTGTATCTAAAATGTGTAGTTTTGCTATGTGTACATTTATACCAATATTGGGCTGTACTTGCCAGCTATTGTCATGATTTTATTGTATTCCTATTTGTACCTTTTTTTTAACCCAAATCTTAGTTTGTTTTTATTATTGTCCATGATTTTTAACCAAAATCATGAGACTGAAACATTTTTTATTCATTTCAACAGTATATAACCCCTTGAGATGTTATGTATGTTGACTTGACAAAATTGGTGAATTAAAAAAATATTTGGGTTAAAAAATGTTGAGATTGTAGGCTATGGAAGCGTTTCTGTGTACTGTCATTTGCATAAAATGATGCAAAGAATTGGTCAGGCACCAATTTTGGAGATGGATAGGAAGGCTGTAGGGGAGGAGGAGGCCTCTATTAGGGCACAGTATCTAACATTTCGCTGTGCTCCCAATAGATAAAACAGTAAAGTTTCCATAGCCAGCTATCTTAACTCTGTTTAATATTGTACTATATGATTTTGACAGGAGGTGCCAATTTTTGTTATTACAAAAGCCTAGTATGAAGGAACTTTGTTGTTCTTATATCTGTATCTAAAATGTGTAGTTTTGCTATGTGTACATTTATACCAATATTGGGCTGTACTTGCCAGCTATTGTAATGATTTTATTGTATTCCTATTTGTACCTTTTTTTTTTAACCCAAATCATAGTTTATTTTTATTATTGTCCATGATTTTTAACCAAAATCATGAGACTGAAACATTTTTCATTAATTTCAACAGCATATAACCCCTTGAGACGTTATGTATGTTGATTTGACAAAATTGGTGAATTAAAAAAAATTTGGGTTAAAAAATGTTGAGATTGTAGGCTATGGAAGCGTTTCTGTGTACTGTCATTTGCATAAAATGATGCAAAGAATTGGTCAGGCACCAATTTTGGAGATGGATAGGAAGGCTGTAGCGGAGGAGGAGGCCTCTATTAGGGCACAGTATCTAACATTTCGCTGTGCTCCCAATAGATAATACAGTAAAGTTTCCATAGCCAGCTATCTTAACTCTGTTTAATATTGTACTATTTGATTTTGACAGGAGGTGCCAATTTTTGTTATTACAAAAGCCTAGTATGAAGGAACTTTGTTGTTCTTACATCTGTATCTAAAATGTGTAGTTTTGCTATGTGTACATTTATACCAATATTGGGCTGTACTTGCCAGCTATTGTCATGATTTTATTGTATTCCTATTTGTACCTTTTTTTTAACCCAAATCTTAGTTTGTTTTTATTATTGTCCATGATTTTTAACCAAAATTATGAGACTGAAACATTTTTTATTCATTTCAACAGTATATAACCCCTTGAGATGTTATGTATGTTGATTTGACAAAATTGGTGAATTAAAAAAATATTTGGGTTAAAAAATGTTGAGATTGTAGGCTATGGAAGCGTTTCTGTGTACTGTCATTTGCATAAAATGATGCAAAGAATTGGTCAGGCACCAATTTTGGAGATGGATAGGAAGGCTGTAGGGGAGGAGGAGGCCTCTATTAGGGTACAGTATCTAACATTTCGCTGTGCTCTCAATAGATAATACAGTAAAGTTTCCATAGCCAGCTATCTTAACTCTGTTTAATTTTGTACTATTTGATTTTGACTGGAGGTGGCCATGTTTTTTATTACAAAAGCCAAGTAAGAAGGAACCTTGTTGTTTTTACATCTGTATCTAAAATGTATAGCTTTGCTATGTGTACATTTACACCAATATTGTGCTGTACTTGCCAGCTATTGTCATGATTTTATTGTATTCCTATTTATACCTTTTTTTTTAACCCAAATGATAATTTGTTTTTATTATTGTCCATGATTTTTAACCAAAATCATGAGACTAAAACATTTTTTCTTCACTTCAACAGCATATAACCACTTGAGACGTTATGTATGTTGATTTGACAAAATTGGTGAATTAAAAAAAATTTGGGTTAAAAAATGTTGAGATTGTAGGCTATGGAAGCGTTTCTGTGTACTGTCATGTGCATAAAATGATGCAAAGAATTGGTCAGGCACCAATTTTGGAGATGGATAGGAAGGCTGTAGGGGAGGAGGAGGCCTCTATTAGGGCACAGTATCTAACATTTCGCTGTGCTCCCAATAGATAATACAGTAAAGTTTCCATAGCCAGCTATCTTAACTCTGTTTAACCCCTTAAGGACATAGGGCGTATCCATACGCCCCCGTTTCCAAGTCCTAAAGGACCGAGGGCGTATGGATACGCCCTGAGCATTTCCGGCCCCCACCGCTAGCCGGAGGGGAGCCGAAGCCGGATGCCTGCTGAAATCGTTCAGCAGGCATCCCGGCATATCGCCCAGGGGGGTCATTATGTCCCCCCATGTCGGCGATTGCCGCAGATCGCTGGACAATTCAGTCCAGTGATCTGCGGCAGATTCCGGGTCAATCGGGTCTCCAGTGACCCGATGACCCGGAATTACTGGCTGATCGGGGCCGCCCCGAACAGCCATTGCCAGCATGGGTGAGGTGGCACTGGTGCCCCCTCACGATCGCCCTGATTCGTCGGCCGGATTACCGGCCGACCAATCAGGGCGCCTGCTGCGGGTGTCACTCCCGCAACCCGCTCCGCCCCTCTTTCGGAGTACGTGAGCGGGTGCGGGAAGACGACCCCCGGTGCTGGGGACTCCGATCCCCGGCGTCCCTGTTGGGATCGGGGCCCCAGGAGCAGCGGCGGCGGCGGAGACGACGAGGGACTGACCTGTGCTGCTGGATCGTTGGAGGTGAGTGACAGCTTCCTGCTGTTGCTTAGCAACAGCTCCCAGCATGCAACAAGGGCATGCTGGGAGCTGTAGTTATGCAACAGCAGGAGGCAGACCACCACAACTCCCAGCATGCCCTTATGGGCATGCTGGGACTTGTAGTTTTGCAACAGCTGGAGGCACATTCTTTCTATGGAAAAGTGTACCTTCAGCTGTTGTGTAACTACAACTCCCAGCTTGCACAATCAGCTAAAGTGCATGCTGGGAGTTGTAGTGGTGCATCTGGTGGTTGCATAACTACAACTCCCAGCATGCCCGTTGGCTGTCGGTGACTGCTGAGAGTTGTAGTTTTGCAACAGCTGAAGGCACACTGAGTTAAGTAGTAAACCAGTGTGTCTCCAGCTGTTGCATAACTACAATCCCCAGCATCCCCAGCCAATGTAGTATGCCTCCGGCTGTTGCATAACTACAAGACCCAGCATGCCCTTCCGCTGTCCGTACATGCTGGGGGTTGTAGCTTTTGCAACAGCTGAAGGCACACTGGTTGCAAAACACTGAGTTTGTTACCAAACTCGGTGTTTCACAACCTGTGTGTCTCCAGCTGTTGCAAAACTACAACTCCCAGCATGCACTGATAGACCGTACATGCTGGGAGTTGTAGTTTTGCAACAGCTGGATGTTTCCCCCCCCCCCCAATGTGAATGTACAGGGTACACTCACATGGGCAGAGGATTACAGTAAGTATCCGGCTGCAAGTTTGAGCTGCGGCAAATTTTCTGTCGCAGCTCAAACTGCCAGCGAGAAACTACTGTGAACCCCCCGCCCATGCGACTGTACCCTAAAAACACTACACTACACTAACACAAAATAAAGTAAAAAACACTACATATACACATACCCCTACACAGCCCCCCTCCCCTCCCCAATAAAAATGAAAAACGTCTGGTACGTCACTGTTTCCAAAACGGAGCCTCCAGTGGTTGCAAAACTACAACTCCCAGCATGCACTTATAGACCCTACATGCTGGGAGTTGTAGTTTTGCAACAGCTGGATGTTCCCCCCCCCCCCCAATGTAAATGTACAGGGTACACTCACATGGGCGGAGGATTACAGTAAGTATCCGGCTGCAAGTTTGAGCTGCGTCAAATTTTCTGCCGCAGCTCAAACTGCCAGCGAGAAACTACTGTGAACCCCCGCTCGTGTGACTGTACCCTAAAAACACTACACTACACTACCACAAAATAAAATAAAAAGTAAAAAACACTACATATACACATACCCCTCCACAGCCCCCCTCCCCTCCCCAATAAAAATGAAAAACGTCTGGTACGCCACTGTTTCCAGAACGGAGCCTCCAGCTGTTGCAAAACAACTACTCCCAGTATTGCCAGATAGCCACTGACTGTCCAGGCATGCTGGGAGTTTTACAACAGCTGGAGGCCCCCTGTTTGGGAATCACTGGCGTAGAATACCCATATGTCCACCCCTATGTAATCCCTAATTTAGGCCTCAAATGCGCATGGCACTCTCACTTTGGAGCCCTGTCGTATTTCAAGGCAACAGTTTAGGGTCACATATGGGGTATCGCCGTACTCGGGAGAAATTGGGCTTCACATTTTGTGGGGTATTTTTTGCTATTACCCTTTTTAAAAATGTAAAATTTTTGGGAAACCAAGCATTTTAGGTAAAAAAAATATAATTTTTTTGACATATTCTAAAGTCGTGAAACACCTGTGGGGTATTAAGGTTCACTTTACCCCTTGTTACGTTCCCTGAGGAGTCTAGTTTCCAAAATGGTATGCCATGTGTGTTTTTTTGCTGTTCTGGCACCATAGGGGCTTCATAAAGGTGACATGCCCCCCAAAAACCATTTGACGCTCCTTCCCTTCTGATCCCTCTACTGCGCCCGCTGAACAATTAACATAGACATATGAGGTATGTGCTTACTCGAGAGAAATTGGCTTTCAAATACAAGTAAACATTTTCTCCTTTTTACCCCTTTCAAAAATGCAAAAATTGGGTCTACAAGAAAATGCGAGTGTAAAAAATGAAGATTTTGAATTTTCTCCTTCACTTTGCTGCTATTCCTGTGAAACACCTAAAGGGTTAATACACTTACTGAATGTCATTTTGAATACTTTGGGGGGTGTAGTTTTTATAATGGGGTCTTTTATGGGGCATTTCTAATATGAAGGCCCTTCAAATCCACTTCAAACGTGAACTGGTCCATGAAAAATAGCGAGTTTGAAAATTTTGTGAAAAATTTCAAAATTGCTGCTGAACTTTGAAGCCCTCTGGTGTCTTCCAAAAGTAAAAACTCATAAATTTTATGATGCAAACATAAAGTAGACATATTGTATATGTGAACCCAAAAAAATATATATTTTGAATATCCATTTTCCTTACAAGCAGAGAGCTTCAAAGTTAGAAAAATGCAAAATTTTCATTTTTTTCATCAAATTTGGTGATTTTTCACCAAGAAAGGATGCAAGTTACCATAAAATTTTACCACTAAGTTAAAGTAGAATATGTCACGAAAAAACAATCTCGGAATCAGAATGATAACTAAAAGCATTCCAGAGTTATTAATGTTTAAAGTGACAGTGGTCAGAATTGCAAAAAACGCACCGGTCCTTAAGGTGAAAAATGGCTCGGTCCTTAAGGGGTTAATCTTGTACTATTTGATTTTGACAGGAGGTGCCAATTTTTGTTATTACAAAAGCCTAGTATGAAGGAACTTTGTTGTTCTTACATCTGTATCTAAAATGTGTAGTTTTGCTATGTGTACATTTATACCAATATTGGGCTGTACTTGCCAGCTATTGTCATGATTTTATTGTATTCCTATTTGTACCTTTTTTTTAACCCAAATTTTAGTTTGTTTTTATTATTGTCCATGATTTTTAACCAAAATCATGAGACTGAAACATTTTTTATTCATTTCAACAGTATATAACCCCTTGAGATGTTATGTATGTTGATTTGACAAAATTGGTGAATTAAAAAAATATTTGGGTTAAAAAATGTTGAGATTGTAGGCTATGGAAGCGTTTCTGTGTACTGTCATTTGCATAAAATGATGCAAAGAATTGGTCAGGCACCAATTTTGGAGATGGATATGAAGGCTGTAGGGGAGGAGGAGGCCTCTATTAGGGCACAGTATCTAACATTTTGCTGTGCTCCCAATAAATAATACAGTAAAGTTTCCATAGCCAGCTATCTTAACTCTGTTTAATATTGTACTATTTGATTTTGACAGGAGGTGCCAATTTTTGTTATTACAAAAGCCTAGTATGAAGGAACTTTGTTGTTCTTACATCTGTATCTAAAATGTGTAGTTTTGCTATGTGTACATTTATACCAATATTGGGCTGTACTTGCCAGCTATTGTCATGATTTTATTGTATTCCTATTTGTACCTTTTTTTTAACCCAAATCTTAGTTTGTTTTTATTATTGTCCATGATTTTTAACCAAAATCATGAGACTGAAACATTTTTTATTCATTTCAACAGTATATAACCACTTTAGATGTTATGTATGTTGATTTGACAAAATTGGTGAATTAAAAAAATATTTGGGTTAAAAAATGTTGAGATTGTAGGCTATGGAAGCGTTTCTGTGTACTGTCATTTGCATAAAATGATGCAAAGAATTGGTCAGGCACCAATTTTGGAGATGGATAGGAAGGCTGTAGGGGAGGAGGAGGCCTCTATTAGGGTACAGTATCTTACATTTCGCTGTGCTCTCAATAGATAATACAGTAAAGTTTCCATAGCCAGCTATCTTAACTCTGTTTAACCCCTTAAGGACATAGGGCGTATCCATACGCCCCCGTTTCCAAGTCCTAAAGGACCGAGGGCGTATGGATACGCCCTGAGCATTTCCGGCCCCCACCGCTAGCCGGAGGGGAGCCGAAGCCGGATGCCTGCTGAAATCGTTCAGCAGGCATCCCGGCATATCGCCCAGGGGGGTCATTATGTCCCCCCATGTCGGCGATTGCCGCATATCGCTGGACAATTCAGTCCAGTGATCTGCGGCAGATTCCGGGTCAATCGGGTCTCCAGTGACCCGATGACCCGGAATTACTGGCTGATCGGGGCCGCCCCGAACAGCCATTGCCAGCATGGGTGAGGTGGCACTGGTGCCACCTCACGATCGCCCTGATTCGTCGGCCGGATTACCGGCCGACCAATCAGGGCGCCTGCTGCGGGTGTCACTCCCGCAACCCGCTCCGCCCCTCTTTCGGAGTACGTGAGCGGGTGCGGGAAGACGACCCCCGGTGCTGGGGACTCCGATCCCCGGCGTCCCTGTTGGGATCGGGGCCCCAGGAGCAGCGGCGGCGGCGGAGACGACGAGGGACTGACCTGTGCTGCTGGATCGTTGGAGGTGAGTGACAGCTTCCTGCTGTTGCTTAGCAACAGCTCCCAGCATGCAACAAGGGCATGCTGGGAGCTGTAGTTATGCAACAGCAGGAGGCAGACCACCACAACTCCCAGCATGCCCTTATGGGCATGCTGGGACTTGTAGTTTTGCAACAGCTGGAGGCACATTCTTTCTATGGAAAAGTGTACCTTCAGCTGTTGTGTAACTACAACTCCCAGCTTGCACAATCAGCTAAAGTGCATGCTGGGAGTTGTAGTGGTGCATCTGGTGGTTGCATAACTACAACTCCCAGCATGCCCGTTGGCTGTCGGTGACTGCTGAGAGTTGTAGTTTTGCAACAGCTGAAGGCACACTGAGTTAAGTAGTAAACCAGTGTGTCTCCAGCTGTTGCATAACTACAATCCCCAGCATCCCCAGCCAATGTAGTATGCCTCCGGCTGTTGCATAACTACAAGACCCAGCATGCCCTTCCGCTGTCCGTACATGCTGGGGGTTGTAGCTTTTGCAACAGCTGAAGGCACACTGGTTGCAAAACACTGAGTTTGTTACCAAACTCGGTGTTTCACAACCTGTGTGTCTCCAGCTGTTGCAAAACTACAACTCCCAGCATGCACTGATAGACCGTACATGCTGGGAGTTGTAGTTTTGCAACAGCTGGATGTTTCCCCCCCCCCCCAATGTGAATGTACAGGGTACACTCACATGGGCAGAGGATTACAGTAAGTATCCGGCTGCAAGTTTGAGCTGCGGCAAATTTTCTGTCGCAGCTCAAACTGCCAGCGAGAAACTACTGTGAACCCCCCGCCCATGCGACTGTACCCTAAAAACACTACACTACACTAACACAAAATAAAGTAAAAAACACTACATATACACATACCCCTACACAGCCCCCCTCCCCTCCCCAATAAAAATGAAAAACGTCTGGTACGTCACTGTTTCCAAAACGGAGCCTCCAGTGGTTGCAAAACTACAACTCCCAGCATGCACTTATAGACCCTACATGCTGGGAGTTGTAGTTTTGCAACAGCTGGATGTTCCCCCCCCCCCCCCCAATGTAAATGTACAGGGTACACTCACATGGGCGGAGGATTACAGTAAGTATCCGGCTGCAAGTTTGAGCTGCGTCAAATTTTCTGCCGCAGCTCAAACTGCCAGCGAGAAACTACTGTGAACCCCCGCTCGTGTGACTGTACCCTAAAAACACTACACTACACTACCACAAAATAAAATAAAAAGTAAAAAACACTACATATACACATACCCCTCCACAGCCCCCCTCCCCTCCCCAATAAAAATGAAAAACGTCTGGTACGCCACTGTTTCCAGAACGGAGCCTCCAGCTGTTGCAAAACAACTACTCCCAGTATTGCCAGATAGCCACTGACTGTCCAGGCATGCTGGGAGTTTTACAACAGCTGGAGGCCCCCTGTTTGGGAATCACTGGCGTAGAATACCCATATGTCCACCCCTATGTAATCCCTAATTTAGGCCTCAAATGCGCATGGCACTCTCACTTTGGAGCCCTGTCGTATTTCAAGGCAACAGTTTAGGGTCACATATGGGGTATCGCCGTACTCGGGAGAAATTGGGCTTCACATTTTGTGGGGTATTTTTTGCTATTACCCTTTTTAAAAATGTAAAATTTTTGGGAAACCAAGCATTTTAGGTAAAAAAAATATAATTTTTTTGACATATTCTAAAGTCGTGAAACACCTGTGGGGTATTAAGGTTCACTTTACCCCTTGTTACGTTCCCTGAGGAGTCTAGTTTCCAAAATGGTATGCCATGTGTGTTTTTTTGCTGTTCTGGCACCATAGGGGCTTCATAAAGGTGACATGCCCCCCCAAAACCATTTGACGCTCCTTCCCTTCTGATCCCTCTACTGCGCCCGCTGAACAATTAACATAGACATATGAGGTATGTGCTTACTCGAGAGAAATTGGCTTTCAAATACAAGTAAAAATTTTCTCCTTTTTACCCCTTTCAAAAATGCAAAAATTGGGTCTACAAGAAAATGCGAGTGTAAAAAATGAAGATTTTGAATTTTCTCCTTCACTTTGCTGCTATTCCTGTGAAACACCTAAAGGGTTAATACACTTACTGAATGTCATTTTGAATACTTTGGGGGGTGTAGTTTTTATAATGGGGTCTTTTATGGGGCATTTCTAATATGAAGGCCCTTCAAATCCACTTCAAACGTGAACTGGTCCATGAAAAATAGCGAGTTTGAAAATTTTGTGAAAAATTTCAAAATTGCTGCTGAACTTTGAAGCCCTCTGGTGTCTTCCAAAAGTAAAAACTCATAAATTTTATGATGCAAACATAAAGTAGACATATTGTATATGTGAACCCAAAAAAATATATATTTTGAATATCCATTTTCCTTACAAGCAGAGAGCTTCAAAGTTAGAAAAATGCAAAATTTTCATTTTTTTCATCAAATTTGGTGATTTTTCACCAAGAAAGGATGCAAGTTACCATAAAATTTTACCACTAAGTTAAAGTAGAATATGTCACGAAAAAACAATCTCGGAATCAGAATGATAACTAAAAGCATTCCAGAGTTATTAATGTTTAAAGTGACAGTGGTCAGAATTGCAAAAAACGCACCGGTCCTTAAGGTGAAAAATGGCTCGGTCCTTAAGGGGTTAATCTTGTACTATTTGATTTTGACAGGAGGTGCCAATTTTTGTTATTACAAAAGCCTAGTATGAAGGAACTTTGTTGTTCTTACATCTGTATCTAAAATGTGTAGTTTTGCTATGTGTACATTTATACCAATATTGGGCTGTACTTGCCAGCTATTGTCATGATTTTATTGTATTCCTATTTGTACCTTTTTTTTAACCCAAATTTTAGTTTGTTTTTATTATTGTCCATGATTTTTAACCAAAATCATGAGACTGAAACATTTTTTATTCATTTCAACAGTATATAACCCCTTGAGATGTTATGTATGTTGATTTGACAAAATTGGTGAATTAAAAAAATATTTGGGTTAAAAAATGTTGAGATTGTAGGCTATGGAAGCGTTTCTGTGTACTGTCATTTGCATAAAATGATGCAAAGAATTGGTCAGGCACCAATTTTGGAGATGGATATGAAGGCTGTAGGGGAGGAGGAGGCCTCTATTAGGGCACAGTATCTAACATTTTGCTGTGCTCCCAATAAATAATACAGTAAAGTTTCCATAGCCAGCTATCTTAACTCTGTTTAATATTGTACTATTTGATTTTGACAGGAGGTGCCAATTTTTGTTATTACAAAAGCCTAGTATGAAGGAACTTTGTTGTTCTTACATCTGTATCTAAAATGTGTAGTTTTGCTATGTGTACATTTATACCAATATTGGGCTGTACTTGCCAGCTATTGTCATGATTTTATTGTATTCCTATTTGTACCTTTTTTTTAACCCAAATCTTAGTTTGTTTTTATTATTGTCCATGATTTTTAACCAAAATCATGAGACTGAAACATTTTTTATTCATTTCAACAGTATATAACCACTTTAGATGTTATGTATGTTGATTTGACAAAATTGGTGAATTAAAAAAATATTTGGGTTAAAAAATGTTGAGATTGTAGGCTATGGAAGCGTTTCTGTGTACTGTCATTTGCATAAAATGATGCAAAGAATTGGTCAGGCACCAATTTTGGAGATGGATAGGAAGGCTGTAGGGGAGGAGGAGGCCTCTATTAGGGTACAGTATCTTACATTTCGCTGTGCTCTCAATAGATAATACAGTAAAGTTTCCATAGCCAGCTATCTTAACTCTGTTTAACCCCTTAAGGACATAGGGCGTATCCATACGCCCCCGTTTCCAAGTCCTAAAGGACCGAGGGCGTATGGATACGCCCTGAGCATTTCCGGCCCCCACCGCTAGCCGGAGGGGAGCCGAAGCCGGATGCCTGCTGAAATCGTTCAGCAGGCATCCCGGCATATCGCCCAGGGGGGTCATTATGTCCCCCCATGTCGGCGATTGCCGCATATCGCTGGACAATTCAGTCCAGTGATCTGCGGCAGATTCCGGGTCAATCGGGTCTCCAGTGACCCGATGACCCGGAATTACTGGCTGATCGGGGCCGCCCCGAACAGCCATTGCCAGCATGGGTGAGGTGGCACTGGTGCCACCTCACGATCGCCCTGATTCGTCGGCCGGATTACCGGCCGACCAATCAGGGCGCCTGCTGCGGGTGTCACTCCCGCAACCCGCTCCGCCCCTCTTTCGGAGTACGTGAGCGGGTGCGGGAAGACGACCCCCGGTGCTGGGGACTCCGATCCCCGGCGTCCCTGTTGGGATCGGGGCCCCAGGAGCAGCGGCGGCGGCGGAGACGACGAGGGACTGACCTGTGCTGCTGGATCGTTGGAGGTGAGTGACAGCTTCCTGCTGTTGCTTAGCAACAGCTCCCAGCATGCAACAAGGGCATGCTGGGAGCTGTAGTTATGCAACAGCAGGAGGCAGACCACCACAACTCCCAGCATGCCCTTATGGGCATGCTGGGACTTGTAGTTTTGCAACAGCTGGAGGCACATTCTTTCTATGGAAAAGTGTACCTTCAGCTGTTGTGTAACTACAACTCCCAGCTTGCACAATCAGCTAAAGTGCATGCTGGGAGTTGTAGTGGTGCATCTGGTGGTTGCATAACTACAACTCCCAGCATGCCCGTTGGCTGTCGGTGACTGCTGAGAGTTGTAGTTTTGCAACAGCTGAAGGCACACTGAGTTAAGTAGTAAACCAGTGTGTCTCCAGCTGTTGCATAACTACAATCCCCAGCATCCCCAGCCAATGTAGTATGCCTCCGGCTGTTGCATAACTACAAGACCCAGCATGCCCTTCCGCTGTCCGTACATGCTGGGGGTTGTAGCTTTTGCAACAGCTGAAGGCACACTGGTTGCAAAACACTGAGTTTGTTACCAAACTCGGTGTTTCACAACCTGTGTGTCTCCAGCTGTTGCAAAACTACAACTCCCAGCATGCACTGATAGACCGTACATGCTGGGAGTTGTAGTTTTGCAACAGCTGGATGTTTCCCCCCCCCCCCCCCAATGTGAATGTACAGGGTACACTCACATGGGCGGAGGATTACAGTAAGTATCCGGCTGCAAGTTTGAGCTGCGGCAAATTTTCTGTCGCAGCTCAAACTGCCAGCGAGAAACTACTGTGAACCCCCCGCCCATGCGACTGTACCCTAAAAACACTACACTACACTAACACAAAATAAAGTAAAAAACACTACATATACACATACCCCTACACAGCCCCCCTCCCCTCCCCAATAAAAATGAAAAACGTCTGGTACGTCACTGTTTCCAAAACGGAGCCTCCAGTGGTTGCAAAACTACAACTCCCAGCATGCACTTATAGACCCTACATGCTGGGAGTTGTAGTTTTGCAACAGCTGGATGTTCCCCCCCCCCAATGTAAATGTACAGGGTACACTCACATGGGCGGAGGATTACAGTAAGTATCCGGCTGCAAGTTTGAGCTGCGTCAAATTTTCTGCCGCAGCTCAAACTGCCAGCGAGAAACTACTGTGAACCCCCGCTCGTGTGACTGTACCCTAAAAACACTACACTACACTACCACAAAATAAAATAAAAAGTAAAAAACACTACATATACACATACCCCTCCACAGCCCCCCTCCCCTCCCCAATAAAAATGAAAAACGTCTGGTACGCCACTGTTTCCAGAACGGAGCCTCCAGCTGTTGCAAAACAACTACTCCCAGTATTGCCAGATAGCCACTGACTGTCCAGGCATGCTGGGAGTTTTACAACAGCTGGAGGCCCCCTGTTTGGGAATCACTGGCGTAGAATACCCATATGTCCACCCCTATGTAATCCCTAATTTAGGCCTCAAATGCGCATGGCACTCTCACTTTGGAGCCCTGTCGTATTTCAAGGCAACAGTTTAGGGTCACATATGGGGTATCGCCGTACTCGGGAGAAATTGGGCTTCACATTTTGTGGGGTATTTTTTGCTATTACCCTTTTTAAAAATGTAAAATTTTTGGGAAACCAAGCATTTTAGGTAAAAAAAATATAATTTTTTTGACATATTCTAAAGTCGTGAAACACCTGTGGGGTATTAAGGTTCACTTTACCCCTTGTTACGTTCCCTGAGGAGTCTAGTTTCCAAAATGGTATGCCATGTGTGTTTTTTTGCTGTTCTGGCACCATAGGGGCTTCATAAAGGTGACATGCCCCCCAAAAACCATTTGACGCTCCTTCCCTTCTGATCCCTCTACTGCGCCCGCTGAACAATTAACATAGACATATGAGGTATGTGCTTACTCGAGAGAAATTGGCTTTCAAATACAAGTAAAAATTTTCTCCTTTTTACCCCTTTCAAAAATGCAAAAATTGGGTCTACAAGAAAATGCGAGTGTAAAAAATGAAGATTTTGAATTTTCTCCTTCACTTTGCTGCTATTCCTGTGAAACACCTAAAGGGTTAATACACTTACTGAATGTCATTTTGAATACTTTGGGGGGTGTAGTTTTTATAATGGGGTCTTTTATGGGGCATTTCTAATATGAAGGCCCTTCAAATCCACTTCAAACGTGAACTGGTCCATGAAAAATAGCGAGTTTGAAAATTTTGTGAAAAATTTCAAAATTGCTGCTGAACTTTGAAGCCCTCTGGTGTCTTCCAAAAGTAAAAACTCATAAATTTTATGATGCAAACATAAAGTAGACATATTGTATATGTGAACCCAAAAAAATATATATTTTGAATATCCATTTTCCTTACAAGCAGAGAGCTTCAAAGTTAGAAAAATGCAAAATTTTCATTTTTTTCATCAAATTTGGTGATTTTTCACCAAGAAAGGATGCAAGTTACCATAAAATTTTACCACTAAGTTAAAGTAGAATATGTCACGAAAAAACAATCTCGGAATCAGAATGATAACTAAAAGCATTCCAGAGTTATTAATGTTTAAAGTGACAGTGGTCAGAATTGCAAAAAACGCTCCGGTCCTTAAGGTGAAAAATGGCTCGGTCCTTAAGGGGTTAATCTTGTACTATTTGATTTTGACAGGAGGTGCCAATTTTTGTTATTACAAAAGCCTAGTATGAAGGAACTTTGTTGTTCTTACATCTGTATCTAAAATGTGTAGTTTTGCTATGTGTACATTTATACCAATATTGGGCTGTACTTGCCAGCTATTGTCATGATTTTATTGTATTCCTATTTGTACCTTTTTTTAACCCAAATCTTGGTTTGTTTTTATTATTGTCCATGATTTTTAACCAAAATTATGAGACTGAAACATTTTTTATTCATTTCAACAGCATATAACCCCTTGAGACGTTATGTATGTTGATTTGACAAAATTGGTGAATTAAAAAAATATTTGGGTTAAAAAATGTTGAGATTGTAGGCTATGGAAGCGTTTCTGTGTACTGTCATTTGCATAAAATGATGCAAAGAATTGGTCAGGCACCAATTTTGGAGATGGATAGGAAGGCTGTAGGGGAGGAGGAGGCCTCTATTAGGGTACAGTATCTAACATTTCGCTGTGCTCTCAATAGATAATACAGTAAAGTTTCCATAGCCAGCTATCTTAACTCTGTTTAATACAGTGGTCCCTCAACATACAATGGTAATTCATTCCAAACGAGCCATCGTTTGTCGAATCCATCGTATGTTGAGGGATTCGTGCAATGAAAAAGTATAAGAAGCTGTACTCACCTGGTCCTGGTCTTCTCCGGTCCTCTGCTGTCTTCCGCAAGGCCTTACTGGGCCTGCGTAGCAATGTCATTACGCCGCTGCTTACGCCATTCCTATTGGATGACGTGGGCAGCAGCGTATTGACGCCATCGGAGAGGGCCAAGAAGACACCGGAAGACCAGCGCTTGACCCGGAGGGCACCCCGGAGCATCGTGGAGGGGTAAGTAATACCGCACCACACAGGGAACATTAAGCTGCTATCCGGCAGCAGCTTAGGCGTTTTTCGCTGTCGGATAGCACTTGATGCGATGGCCCCGACATAAAAAAGCATTGTATGTTGATGCTGACATCGACATGCGATGGCCTCTGAGAGGCCATCGTATGTCGATTTGATCATATGTCGGGGCCATCGTAGGTCGGGGGGGGGTCACTGTATTGTACTATTTGATTTTGACAGGAGCTGGCAATTTTTTATATTACAAAAGCCTAGTATGAAGGAAGTTTGTTGTTCTTATATCTGTATGTAAAATGTGTAGTTTTGCCATGTGTACATTTATACCAATAGTGGGCTGTACTTGCAAGCCATTGTAAGTATTTTTTGTATTCCTATTTGTACCTTTTTTTTAACCCAAATCATAGTTTGTTTTTATTATTGTCCATAATTTTTAAACAAAATCATGAGACTGAAACATTTTTCTTCACTTCAACAGCATATAACCCCTTGAGACGTTATGTATGCTGATTTGACAACATTGGTGAATTTTAAAAAATTGGGTTAAAAAATGTTGAGAATGTAGGCTATGGAAGCGTTTCTGTGTACTGTTTGTTGCATAAAATGATGCAAAGAATTGATCAGGCACCAATTTTGGAGATGGATAGGAAGGCTGTAGGGGAGGAGGAGGCCTCTATTAGGGTACAGTATCTAACATTTCGCTGTGCTCTGAATAGAAAATACAGTAAAGTTTCCATAGCCAGCTATCTTAACTCTGTTTAATATTGTACTATATGATTTTGACAGGAGGTGCCAATTTTTGTTATTACAAAAGCCTAGTATGAAGGAACTTTGTTGTTCTTATATCTGTATCTAAAATGTGTAGTTTTGCTATGTGTACATTTATACCAATATTGGGCTGTACTTGCCAGCTATTGTCATGAGTTTATTGTATTCCTATTTTTTTTTGTATTCCTTTTTTATTGTATTCCTTTTTTAACCCAAATCATAGTTTGTTTTTATTATTGTCCATGATTTTTAAACAAAATCATAAGACTGAAACATTTTTCTTCTTTTCAACAGCATATAACCCCTTGAGACGTTCTGTATGCTGATTTGACAACATTGGTGAATTTTAAAAATTTGGGTTAAAAAATTTTGAGAATGTAGGCTATGGAAGCGTTTCTGTGTACTGTCATTTGCATAAAATGATGCAAAGAATTGGTCAGGCACCAATTTTGGAGATGGATAGGAAGGCTGTAGGGGAGGAGGAGGCCTCTATTAGGGCACAGTATCTAACATTTCGCTGTGCTCTCAATAGATAATACAGTAAAGTTTCCATAGCCAGCTATCTTAACTCTGTTTAATATTGTACTATTTGATTTTGACAGGAGGTGCCAATTTTTGTTATTACAAAAGCCTAGTATGAAGGAACTTTGTTGTTCTTACATCTGTATCTAAAATGTGTAGTTTTGCTATGTGTACATTTATACCAATATTGGGCTGTACTTGCCAGCTATTGTCATGATTTTATTGTATTCCTATTTGTACCTTTTTTTTAACCCAAATTTTAGTTTGTTTTTATTATTGTCCATGATTTTTAACCAAAATCATGAGACTGAAACATTTTTTATTCATTTCAACAGTATATAACCCCTTGAGATGTTATGTATGTTGATTTGACAAAATTGGTGAATTAAAAAAATATTTGGGTTAAAAAATGTTGAGATTGTAGGCTATGGAAGCGTTTCTGTGTACTGTCATTTGCATAAAATGATGCAAAGAATTGGTCAGGCACCAATTTTGGAGATGGATAGGAAGGCTGTAGGGGAGGAGGAGGCCTCTATTAGGGCACAGTATCTAACATTTTGCTGTGCTCCCAATAAATAATACAGTAAAGTTTCCATAGCCAGCTATCTTAACTCTGTTTAATATTGTACTATTTGATTTTGACAGGAGGTGCCAATTTTTGTTATTACAAAAGCCTAGTATGAAGGAACTTTGTTGTTCTTACATCTGTATCTAAAATGTGTAGTTTTGCTATGTGTACATTTATACCAATATTGGGCTGTACTTGCCAGCTATTGTCATGATTTTATTGTATTCCTATTTGTACCTTTTTTTTAACCCAAATCTTAGTTTGTTTTTATTATTGTCCATGATTTTTAACCAAAATCATGAGACTGAAACATTTTTTATTCATTTCAACAGTATATAACCCCTTTAGATGTTATGTATGTTGATTTGACAAAATTGGTGAATTAAAAAAATATTTGGGTTAAAAAATGTTGAGATTGTAGGCTATGGAAGCGTTTCTGTGTACTGTCATTTGCATAAAATGATGCAAAGAATTGGTCAGGCACCAATTTTGGAGATGGATAGGAAGGCTGTAGGGGAGGAGGAGGCCTCTATTAGGGTACAGTATCTTACATTTCGCTGTGCTCTCAATAGATAATACAGTAAAGTTTCCATAGCCAGCTATCTTAACTCTGTTTAATTTTGTACTATTTGATTTTGACTGGAGGTGGCCATGTTTTTTATTACAAAAGCCAAGTAATAAGGAACCTTGTTGTTTTTACATCTGTATCTAAAATGTATAGCTTTGCTATGTGTACATTTACACCAATATTGGGCTGTACTTGCCAGCTATTGTCATGATTTTATTGTATTCCTATTTATACCTTTTTTTAACCCAAATGATAATTTGTTTTTATTATTGTCCATGATTTTTAACCAAAATCATGAGACTAAAACATTTTTTCTTCACTTCAACAGCATATAACCACTTGAGACGTTATGCATGTTGATTTGACAAAATTGGTAAATTAAAAATATTTGGGTTAAAAAATGTTGAGATTGTAGGCTATGGAAGTGTTTCTGTGTACTGTCATTTGCATAAAATGATGCAAAGAATTGGTCAGGCACCAATTTTGGAGATGGATAGGAAGGCTGTAGGGGAGGAGGAGGCCTCTATTAGGGTACAGTATCTAACATTTCGCTGTGCTCTCAATAGATAATACAGTAAAGTTTCCATAGCCAGCTATCTTAACTCTGTTTAATACAGTGGTCCCTCAACATACAATGGTAATTCGTTCCAAACGAGCCATCGTTTGTTGAATCCATCGTATGTTGAGGGATTCGTGCAATGAAAAAGTATAAGAAGCTGTACTCACCTGTCCCCGCCGCTCGCGATGGTGTCCACGCCGCTCCCAATGGTGACCCCGGGCCTCCGCTGGACTCTCCTGGTCTTCTCCGGTCCTCTGCTGTCTTCCGCAAGGCCTTACTGGGCCTGCGTAGCAATGTCATTACGCCGCTGCTTACGCCATTCCTATTGGATGACGTGGGCAGCAGCGTATTGACGTCATCGGAGAGGGCCGAGAAGACACCGGAAGACCAGCGCTTGACCCGGAGGGCACCCCGGAGCATCGTGGAGGGGTAAGTAATACTTACCGCACCACACAGGGAACATTAAGCTGCTATCCGGCAGCAGCTTAAGCATTTTTCGCTGTCGGATAGCACTTGATGCGATGGCCCCGACATAAAAAAGCATCGTATGTCGATGCTGACATCGACATGCGATGGCCTCTGAGAGGCCATCGTATGTCGATTTGATCATATATCGGGGCCATCGTAGGTCGGGGGGGTCACTGTATTGTACTATTTGATTTTGACAGGAGCTGGCAATTTTTTATATTACAAAAGCCTAGTATGAAGGAAGTTTGTTGTTCTTATATCTGTATGTAAAATGTGTAGTTTTGCCATGTGTACATTTATACCAATAGTGGGCTGTACTTGCAAGCCATTATAATGATTTTTTTGTATTCCTATTTGTACCTTTTTTTTTTAACCCAAATCATAGTTTGTTTTTATTATTGTCCATGATTTTTAAACAAAATCGTGAGACTGAAACATTTTTCTTCACTTCAACAGCATATAACCCCTTGAGACGTTTTGTATGCTGATTTGACAACATTGGTGAATTTTAAAAATTTGGGTTAAAAAATGTTGAGAATGTAGGCTATGGAAGCGTTTCTGTGTACTGTCATTTGCATAAAATGATGCAAAGAATTGGTCAGGCACCAATTTTGGAGATGGATAGGAAGGCTGTAGGGGAGGAGGAGGCCTCTATTAAGGCACAGTATCTAACATTTCGCTGTGCTCTCAATAGATAATACAGTAAAGTTTCCATAGCCAGCTATCTTAACTCTGTTTAATATTGTACTATATGATTTTGACAGGAGGTGCCAATTTTTGTTATTACAAAAGCCTAGTATGAAGGAACTTTGTTGTTCTTATATCTGTATCTAAAATGTGTAGTTTTGCTATGTGTACATTTATACCAATATTGAGCTGTACTTGCCAGCTATTGTCATGAGTTTATTGTATTCCTATTTTTTTTCGTATTCCTTTTTTATTGTATTCCTTTTTTAACCCAAATCATAGTTTTTTTTTATTATTGTCCATGATTTTTAAACAAAATCATAAGACTGAAACATTTTTCTTCACTTCAACAGCATATAACCCCTTGAGACGTTATGTATGCTGATTTGACAACATTGGTGAATTTTAAAAATTTGGGTTAAAAAATGTTGAGAATGTAGGCTATGGAAGCGTTTCTGTGTACTGTCATTTGCATAAAATGATGCAAAGAATTGGTCAGGCACCAATTTTGGAGATGGATAGGAAGGCTGTAGGGGAGGAGGAGGCCTCTATTAGGGCACAGTATCTAACATTTCGCTGTGCTCTCAATAGATAATACAGTAAAGTTTCCATAGCCAGCTATCTTAACTCTGTTTAATATTGTACTATTTGATTTTGACAGGAGGTGCCAATTTTTGTTATTACAAAAGCCTAGTATGAAGGAACTTTGTTGTTCTTACATCTGTATCTAAAATGTGTAGTTTTGCTATGTGTACATTTATACCAATATTGGGCTGTACTTGCCAGCTATTGTCATGATTTTATTGTATTCCTATTTGTACCTTTTTTTTAACCCAAATCTTAGTTTGTTTTTATTATTGTCCATGATTTTTAACCAAAATCATGAGACTGAAACATTTTTTATTCATTTCAACAGTATATAACCCCTTGAGATGTTATGTATGTTGATTTGACAAAATTGGTGAATTAAAAAAATATTTGGGTTAAAAAATGTTGAGATTGTAGGCTATGGAAGCGTTTCTGTGTACTGTCATTTGCATAAAATGATGCAAAGAATTGGTCAGGCACCAATTTTGGAGATGGATAGGAAGGCTGTAGGGGAGGAGGAGGCCTCTATTAGGGCACAGTATCTAACATTTCGCTGTGCTCCCAATAGATAAAACAGTAAAGTTTCCATAGCCAGCTATCTTAACTCTGTTTAATATTGTACTATATGATTTTGACAGGAGGTGCCAATTTTTGTTATTACAAAAGCCTAGTATGAAGGAACTTTGTTGTTCTTATATCTGTATCTAAAATGTGTAGTTTTGCTATGTGTACATTTATACCAATATTGGGCTGTACTTGCCAGCTATTGTAATGATTTTATTGTATTCCTATTTGTACCTTTTTTTTTAACCCAAATCATAGTTTATTTTTATTATTGTCCATGATTTTTAACCAAAATCATGAGACTGAAACATTTTTCATTAATTTCAACAGCATATAACCCCTTGAGACGTTATGTATGTTGATTTGACAAAATTGGTGAATTAAAAAAAATTTGGGTTAAAAAATGTTGAGATTGTAGGCTATGGAAGCGTTTCTGTGTACTGTCATTTGCATAAAATGATGCAAAGAATTGGTCAGGCACCAATTTTGGAGATGGATAGGAAGGCTGTAGCGGAGGAGGAGGCCTCTATTAGGGCACAGTATCTAACATTTCGCTGTGCTCCCAATAGATAATACAGTAAAGTTTCCATAGCCAGCTATCTTAACTCTGTTTAATATTGTACTATTTGATTTTGACAGGAGGTGCCAATTTTTGTTATTACAAAAGCCTAGTATGAAGGAACTTTGTTGTTCTTACATCTGTATCTAAAATGTGTAGTTTTGCTATGTGTACATTTATACCAATATTGGGCTGTACTTGCCAGCTATTGTCATGATTTTATTGTATTCCTATTTGTACCTTTTTTTTAACCCAAATCTTAGTTTGTTTTTATTATTGTCCATGATTTTTAACCAAAATCATGAGACTGAAACATTTTTTATTCATTTCAACAGTATATAACCCCTTGAGATGTTATGTATGTTGATTTGACAAAATTGGTGAATTAAAAAAAATATGGGTTAAAAAATGTTGAGATTGTAGGCTATGGAAGCGTTTCTGTGTACTGTCATGTGCATAAAATGATGCAAAGAATTGGTCAGGCACCAATTTTGGAGATGGATAGGAAGGCTGTAGGGGAGGAGGAGGCCTCTATTAGGGCACAGTATCTAACATTTCGCTGTGCTCCCAATAGATAATACAGTAAAGTTTCCATAGCCAGCTATCTTAACTCTGTTTAACCCCTTAAGGACATAGGGCGTATCCATACGCCCCCGTTTCCAAGTCCTAAAGGACCGAGGGCGTATGGATACGCCCTGAGCATTTCCGGCCCCCACCGCTAGCCGGAGGGGAGCCGAAGCCGGATGCCTGCTGAAATCGTTCAGCAGGCATCCCGGCATATCGCCCAGGGGGGTCATTATGTCCCCCCATGTCGGCGATTGCCGCAGATCGCTGGACAATTCAGTCCAGTGATCTGCGGCAGATTCCGGGTCAATCGGGTCTCCAGTGACCCGATGACCCGGAATTACTGGCTGATCGGGGCCGCCCCGAACAGCCATTGCCAGCATGGGTGAGGTGGCACTGGTGCCACCTCACGATCGCCCTGATTCGTCGGCCGGATTACCGGCCGACCAATCAGGGCGCCTGCTGCGGGTGTCACTCCCGCAACCCGCTCCGCCCCTCTTTCGGAGTACGTGAGCGGGTGCGGGAAGACGACCCCCGGTGCTGGGGACTCCGATCCCCGGCGTCCCTGTTGGGATCGGGGCCCCAGGAGCAGCGGCGGCGGCGGAGACGACGAGGGACTGACCTGTGCTGCTGGATCGTTGGAGGTGAGTGACAGCTTCCTGCTGTTGCTTAGCAACAGCTCCCAGCATGCAACAAGGGCATGCTGGGAGCTGTAGTTATGCAACAGCAGGAGGCAGACCACCACAACTCCCAGCATGCCCTTATGGGCATGCTGGGACTTGTAGTTTTGCAACAGCTGGAGGCACATTCTTTCTATGGAAAAGTGTACCTTCAGCTGTTGTGTAACTACAACTCCCAGCTTGCACAATCAGCTAAAGTGCATGCTGGGAGTTGTAGTGGTGCATCTGGTGGTTGCATAACTACAACTCCCAGCATGCCCGTTGGCTGTCGGTGACTGCTGAGAGTTGTAGTTTTGCAACAGCTGAAGGCACACTGAGTTAAGTAGTAAACCAGTGTGTCTCCAGCTGTTGCATAACTACAATCCCCAGCATCCCCAGCCAATGTAGTATGCCTCCGGCTGTTGCATAACTACAAGACCCAGCATGCCCTTCCGCTGTCCGTACATGCTGGGGGTTGTAGCTTTTGCAACAGCTGAAGGCACACTGGTTGCAAAACACTGAGTTTGTTACCAAACTCGGTGTTTCACAACCTGTGTGTCTCCAGCTGTTGCAAAACTACAACTCCCAGCATGCACTGATAGACCGTACATGCTGGGAGTTGTAGTTTTGCAACAGCTGGATGTTTCCCCCCCCCCCCCAATGTGAATGTACAGGGTACACTCACATGGGCGGAGGATTACAGTAAGTATCCGGCTGCAAGTTTGAGCTGCGGCAAATTTTCTGTCGCAGCTCAAACTGCCAGCGAGAAACTACTGTGAACCCCCCGCCCATGCGACTGTACCCTAAAAACACTACACTACACTAACACAAAATAAAGTAAAAAACACTACACATACACATACCCCTACACAGCCCCCCTCCCCTCCCCAATAAAAATGAAAAACGTCTGGTACGTCACTGTTTCCAAAACGGAGCCTCCAGTGGTTGCAAAACTACAACTCCCAGCATGCACTTATAGACCCTACATGCTGGGAGTTGTAGTTTTGCAACAGCTGGATGTTCCCCCCCCCAATGTAAATGTACAGGGTACACTCACATGGGCGGAGGATTACAGTAAGTATCCGGCTGCAAGTTTGAGCTGCGTCAAATTTTCTGCCGCAGCTCAAACTGCCAGCGAGAAACTACTGTGAACCCCCGCTCGTGTGACTGTACCCTAAAAACACTACACTACACTACCACAAAATAAAATAAAAAGTAAAAAACACTACATATACACATACCCCTCCACAGCCCCCCTCCCCTCCCCAATAAAAATGAAAAACGTCTGGTACGCCACTGTTTCCAGAACGGAGCCTCCAGCTGTTGCAAAACAACTACTCCCAGTATTGCCAGATAGCCACTGACTGTCCAGGCATGCTGGGAGTTTTACAACAGCTGGAGGCCCCCTGTTTGGGAATCACTGGCGTAGAATACCCATATGTCCACCCCTATGTAATCCCTAATTTAGACCTCAAATGCGCATGGCACTCTCACTTTGGAGCCCTGTCGTATTTCAAGGCAACAGTTTAGGGTCACATATGGGGTATCGCCGTACTCGGGAGAAATTGGGCTTCACATTTTGTGGGGTATTTTTTGCTATTACCCTTTTTAAAAATGTAAAATTTTTGGGAAACCAAGCATTTTAGGTAAAAAAAATATAATTTTTTTGACATATTCTAAAGTCGTGAAACACCTGTGGGGTATTAAGGTTCACTTTACCCCTTGTTACGTTCCCTGAGGAGTCTAGTTTCCAAAATGGTATGCCATGTGTGTTTTTTTGCTGTTCTGGCACCATAGGGGCTTCATAAAGGTGACATGCCCCCCAAAAACCATTTGACGCTCCTTCCCTTCTGATCCCTCTACTGCGCCCGCTGAACAATTAACATAGACATATGAGGTATGTGCTTACTCGAGAGAAATTGGCTTTCAAATACAAGTAAAAATTTTCTCCTTTTTACCCCTTTCAAAAATGCAAAAATTGGGTCTACAAGAAAATGCGAGTGTAAAAAATGAAGATTTTGAATTTTCTCCTTCACTTTGCTGCTATTCCTGTGAAACACCTAAAGGGTTAATACACTTACTGAATGTCATTTTGAATACTTTGGGGGGTGTAGTTTTTATAATGGGGTCTTTTATGGGGCATTTCTAATATGAAGGCCCTTCAAATCCACTTCAAACGTGAACTGGTCCATGAAAAATAGCGAGTTTGAAAATTTTGTGAAAAATTTCAAAATTGCTGCTGAACTTTGAAGCCCTCTGGTGTCTTCCAAAAGTAAAAACTCATAAATTTTATGATGCAAACATAAAGTAGACATATTGTATATGTGAACCCAAAAAAATATATATTTTGAATATCCATTTTCCTTACAAGCAGAGAGCTTCAAAGTTAGAAAAATGCAAAATTTTCATTTTTTTCATCAAATTTGGTGATTTTTCACCAAGAAAGGATGCAAGTTACCATAAAATTTTACCACTAAGTTAAAGTAGAATATGTCACGAAAAAACAATCTCGGAATCAGAATGATAACTAAAAGCATTCCAGAGTTATTAATGTTTAAAGTGACAGTGGTCAGAATTGCAAAAAACGCTCCGGTCCTTAAGGTGAAAAATGGCTCGGTCCTTAAGGGGTTAATATTGTACTATTTGATTTTGACAGGAGGTGCCAATTTTTGTTATTACAAAAGCCTAGTATGAAGGAACTTTGTTGTTCTTACATCTGTATCTAAAATGTGTAGTTTTGCTATGTGTACATTTATACCAATATTGGGCTGTACTTGCCAGCTATTGTCATGATTTTATTGTATTCCTATTTGTACCTTTTTTTTAACCCAAATCTTGGTTTGTTTTTATTATTGTCCATGATTTTTAACCAAAATTATGAGACTGAAACATTTTTTATTCATTTCAACAGCATATAACCCCTTGAGACGTTATGTATGTTGATTTGACAAAATTGGTGAATTAAAAAAATATTTGGGTTAAAAAATGTTGAGATTGTAGGCTATGGAAGCGTTTCTGTGTACTGTCATTTGCATAAAATGATGCAAAGAATTGGTCAGGCACCAATTTTGGAGATGGATAGGAAGGCTGTAGGGGAGGAGGAGGCCTCTATTAGGGTACAGTATCTAACATTTCGCTGTGCTCTCAATAGATAATACAGTAAAGTTTCCATAGCCAGCTATCTTAACTCTGTTTAATACAGTGGTCCCTCAACATACAATGGTAATTCATTCCAAACGAGCCATCGTTTGTCGAATCCATCGTATGTTGAGGGATTCGTGCAATGAAAAAGTATAAGAAGCTGTACTCACCTGGTCCTGGTCTTCTCCGGTCCTCTGCTGTCTTCCGCAAGGCCTTACTGGGCCTGCGTAGCAATGTCATTACGCCGCTGCTTACGCCATTCCTATTGGATGACGTGGGCAGCAGCGTATTGACGCCATCGGAGAGGGCCAAGAAGACACCGGAAGACCAGCGCTTGACCCGGAGGGCACCCCGGAGCATCGTGGAGGGGTAAGTAATACCGCACCACACAGGGAACATTAAGCTGCTATCCGGCAGCAGCTTAGGCGTTTTTCGCTGTCGGATAGCACTTGATGCGATGGCCCCGACATAAAAAAGCATTGTATGTTGATGCTGACATCGACATGCGATGGCCTCTGAGAGGCCATCGTATGTCGATTTGATCATATGTCGGGGCCATCGTAGGTCGGGGGGGGGTCACTGTATTGTACTATTTGATTTTGACAGGAGCTGGCAATTTTTTATATTACAAAAGCCTAGTATGAAGGAAGTTTGTTGTTCTTATATCTGTATGTAAAATGTGTAGTTTTGCCATGTGTACATTTATACCAATAGTGGGCTGTACTTGCAAGCCATTGTAAGTATTTTTTTGTATTCCTATTTGTACCTTTTTTTTAACCCAAATCATAGTTTGTTTTTATTATTGTCCATAATTTTTAAACAAAATCATGAGACTGAAACATTTTTCTTCACTTCAACAGCATATAACCCCTTGAGACGTTATGTATGCTGATTTGACAACATTGGTGAATTTTAAAAAATTGGGTTAAAAAATGTTGAGAATGTAGGCTATGGAAGCGTTTCTGTGTACTGTTTGTTGCATAAAATGATGCAAAGAATTGATCAGGCACCAATTTTGGAGATGGATAGGAAGGCTGTAGGGGAGGAGGAGGCCTCTATTAGGGTACAGTATCTAACATTTCGCTGTGCTCTGAATAGAAAATACAGTAAAGTTTCCATAGCCAGCTATCTTAACTCTGTTTAATATAGTGGTCCCTCAACATACAATGGTAATTCGTTCCAAACGAGCCATCGTTTGTTGAATCCATCGTATGTTGAGGGATTTGTGCAATGAAAAAGTATAAGAAGCTGTACTCACCTGTCCCCGCCGCTCGCGATGGTGTCCACGCCGCTCCCAATGGTGACCCCGGGCCTCCTCTGGACTCTCCTGGTCTTCTCCGGTCCTCTGCTGTCTTCCGCAAGGCCTTACTGGGCCTGCGTAGCAATGTCATTACGCCGCTGCTTACGCTATTCCTATTGGATGACGTGGGCAGCAGCGTATTGACGTCATCGGAGAGGGCCGAGAAGACACCGGAAGACCAGCGCTTGACCCGGAGGGCACCCCGGAGCATCGTGGAGGGGTAAGTAATACTTACCGCACCACACAGGGAACATTAAGCTGCTATCCGGCAGCAGCTTAAGCATTTTTCGCTGTCGGATAGCACTTGATGCGATGGCCCCGACATAAAAAAGCATCGTATGTCGATGCTGACATCGACATGCGATGGCCTCTGAGAGGCCATCGTATGTCGATTTGATCATATGTCGGGGCCATCGTAGGTCGGGGGTGTCACTGTATTGTACTATTTGATTTTGACAGGAGCTGGCAATTTTTTATATTACAAAAGCCTAGTATGAAGGAAGTTTGTTGTTCTTATATCTGTATGTAAAATGTGTAGTTTTGCCATGTGTATATTTATACCAATAGTGGGCTGTACTTGCAAGCCATTATAATGATTTTGTTGTATTCCTATTTGTACCTTTTTTTTTAACCCAAATCATAGTTTGTTTTTATTATTGTCCATGATTTTTAAACAAAATCATGAGACTGAAACATTTTTTCTTCACTTCAACAGCATATAACCCCTTGAGACGTTTTGTATGCTGATTTGACAACATTGGTGAATTTTAAAAATTTGGGTTGAAAAATGTTGAGAATGTAGGCTATGGAAGCGTTTCTGTGTACTGTCATTTGCATAAAATGATGCAAAGAATTGGTCAGGCACCAATTTTGGAGATGGATAGGAAGGCTGTAGGGGAGGAGGAGGCCTCTATTAAGGCACAGTATCTAACATTTCGCTGTGCTCTCAATAGATAATACAGTAAAGTTTCCATAGCCAGCTATCTTAACTCTGTTTAATATTGTACTATATGATTTTGACAGGAGGTGCCAATTTTTGTTATTACAAAAGCCTAGTATGAAGGAACTTTGTTGTTCTTATATCTGTATCTAAAATGTGTAGTTTTGCTATGTGTACATTTATACCAATATTGGGCTGTACTTGCCAGCTATTGTCATGAGTTTATTGTATTCCTATTTTTTATTGTATTCCTTTTTTAACCCAAATCATAGTTTGTTTTTATTATTGTCCATGATTTTTAAACAAAATCATAAGACTGAAACATTTTTCTTCACTTCAACAGCATATAACCCCTTGAGACATTATGTATGCTGATTTGACAACATTGGTGAATTTTAAAATTTTTTGTTAAAAAATGTTGAGAATGTAGGCTATGGAAGCGTTTCTGTGTACTGTCATTTGCATAAAATGATGCAAAGAATTGGTCAGGCACCAATTTTGGAGATGGATAGGAAGGCTGTAGGGGAGGAGGAGGCCTCTATTAGGGCACAGTATCTAACATTTCGCTGTGCTCCCAATAAATAATACAGTAAAGTTTCCATAGCCAGCTATCTTAACTCTGTTTAATATTGTACTATTTGATTTTGACAGGAGGTGCCAATTTTTGTTATTACAAAAGCCTAGTATGAAGGAACTTTGTTGTTCTTACATCTGTATCTAAAATGTGTAGTTTTGCTATGTGTACATTTATACCAATATTGGGCTGTACTTGCCAGCTATTGTCATGATTTTATTGTATTCCTATTTGTACCTTTTTTTTAACCAAAATCTTAGTTTGTTTTTATTATTGTCCATGATTTTTAACCAAAATCATGAGACTGAAACATTTTTTATTCATTTCAACAGTATATAACCCCTTGAGATGTTATGTATGTTGATTTGACAAAATTGGGGAATTAAAAAAATATTTGGGTTAAAAAATGTTGAGATTGTAGGCTATGGAAGCGTTTCTGTGTACTGTCATTTGCATAAAATGATGCAAAGAATTGGTCAGGCACCAATTTTGGAGATGGATAGGAAGGCTGTAGGGGAGGAGGAGGCCTCTATTAGGGCACAGTATCTAACATTTCGCTGTGCTCCCAATAAATAATACAGTAAAGTTTCCATAGCCAGCTATCTTAACTCTGTTTAATATTGTACTATTTGATTTTGACAGGAGGTGCCAATTTTTGTTATTACAAAAGCCTAGTATGAAGGAACTTTGTTGTTCTTACATCTGTATCTAAAATGTGTAGTTTTGCTATGTGTACATTTATACCAATATTGGGCTGTACTTGCCAGCTATTGTCATGATTTTATTGTATTCCTATTTGTACCTTTTTTTTTAACCCAAATGATAATTTGTTTTTATTATTGTCCATGATTTTTAACCAAAATCATGAGACTGAAACATTTTTTATTCATTTCAACAGTATATAACCCCTTTAGATGTTATGTATGTTGATTTGACAAAATTGGTGAATTAAAAAAATATTTGGGTTAAAAAATGTTGAGATTGTAGGCTATGGAAGCGTTTCTGTGTACTGTCATTTGCATAAAATGATGCAAAGAATTGGTCAGGCACCAATTTTGGAGATGGATAGGAAGGCTGTAGGGGAGGAGGAGGCCTCTATTAGGGTACAGTATCTTACATTTCGCTGTGCTCTCAATAGATAATACAGTAAAGTTTCCATAGCCAGCTATCTTAACTCTGTTTAATTTTGTACTATTTGATTTTGACTGGAGGTGGCCATGTTTTTTATTACAAAAGCCAAGTAATAAGGAACCTTGTTGTTTTTACATCTGTATCTAAAATGTATAGCTTTGCTATGTGTACATTTACACCAATATTGGGCTGTACTTGCCAGCTATTGTCATGATTTTATTGTATTCCTATTTATACCTTTTTTTAACCCAAATGATAATTTGTTTTTATTATTGTCCATGATTTTTAACCAAAATCATGAGACTAAAACATTTTTTCTTCACTTCAACAGTATATAACCCCTTGAGATGTTATGTATGTTGATTTGACAAAATTGGGGAATTAAAAAAATATTTGGGTTAAAAAATGTTGAGATTGTAGGCTATGGAAGTGTTTCTGTGTACTGTCATTTGCATAAAATGATGCAAAGAATTGGTCAGGCACCAATTTTGGAGATGGATAGGAAGGCTGTAGGGGAGGAGGAGGCCTCTATTAGGGTACAGTATCTAACATTTCGCTGTGCTCTCAATAGATAATACAGTAAAGTTTCCATAGCCAGCTATCTTAACTCTGTTTAATATAGTGGTCCCTCAACATACAATGGTAATTCGTTCCAAACGAGCCATCGTTTGTTGAATCCATCGTATGTTGAGGGATTCGTGCAATGAAAAAGTATAAGAAGCTGTACTCACCTGTCCCCGCCGCTCGCGATGGTGTCCACGCCGCTCCCAATGGTGACCCCGGGCCTCCGCTGGACTCTCCTGGTCTTCTCCGGTCCTCTGCTGTCTTCCGCAAGGCCTTACTGGGCCTGCGTAGCAATGTCATTACGCCGCTGCTTACGCTATTCCTATTGGATGACGTGGGCAGCAGCGTATTGACGTCATCGGAGAGGGCCGAGAAGACACCGGAAGACCAGCGCTTGACCCGGAGGGCACCCCGGAGCATCGTGGAGGGGTAAGTAATACTTACCGCACCACACAGGGAACATTAAGCTGCTATCCGGCAGCAGCTTAAGCATTTTTCGCTGTCGGATAGCACTTGATGCGATGGCCCCGACATAAAAAAGCATTGTATGTCGATGCTGACATCGACATGCGATGGCCTCTGAGAGGCCATCGTATGTCGATTTGATCATATATCGGGGCCATCGTAGGTCGGGGGTGTCACTGTATTGTACTATTTGATTTTGACAGGAGCTGGCAATTTTTTATATTACAAAAGCCTAGTATGAAGGAAGTTTGTTGTTCTTATATCTGTATGTAAAATGTGTAGTTTTGCCATGTGTACATTTATACCAATAGTGGGCTGTACTTGCAAGCCATTATAATGATTTTTTTGTATTTCTATTTGTACCTTTTTTTTTAACCCAAATCATAGTTTGTTTTTATTATTGTCCATGATTTTTAAACAAAATCATGAGACTGAAACATTTTTTCTTCACTTCAACAGCATATAACCCCTTGAGACGTTTTGTATGCTGATTTGACAACATTGGTGAATTTTAAAAATTTGGGTTAAAAAATGTTGAGAATGTAGGCTATGGAAGCGTTTCTGTGTACTGTCATTTGCATAAAATGATGCAAAGAATTGGTCAGGCACCAATTTTGGAGATGGATAGGAAGGCTGTAGGGGAGGAGGAGGCCTCTATTAAGGCACAGTATCTAACATTTCGCTGTGCTCTCAATAGATAATACAGTAAAGTTTCCATAGCCAGCTATCTTAACTCTGTTTAATATTGTACTATATGATTTTGACAGGAGGTGCCAATTTTTGTTATTACAAAAGCCTAGTATGAAGGAACTTTGTTGTTCTTATATCTGTATCTAAAATGTGTAGTTTTGCTATGTGTACATTTATACCAATATTGGGCTGTACTTGCCAGCTATTGTCATGAGTTTATTGTATTCCTATTTTTTTTTGTATTCCTTTTCTAACCCAAATCATAGTTTGTTTTTATTATTGTCCATGATTTTTAAACAAAATCATAAGACTGAAACATTTTTCTTCACTTCAACAGCATATAACCCCTTGAGACGTTATGTATGCTGATTTGACAACATTGGTGAATTTTAAAATTTTTTGTTAAAAAATGTTGAGAATGTAGGCTATGGAAGCGTTTCTGTGTACTGTCATTTGCATAAAATGATGCAAAGAATTGGTCAGGCACCAATTTTGGAGATGGATAGGAAGGCTGTAGGGGAGGAGGAGGCCTCTATTAGGGCACAGTATCTAACATTTCGCTGTGCTCCCAATGAATAATACAGTAAAGTTTCCATAGCCAGCTATCTTAACTCTGTTTAATATTGTACTATTTGATTTTGACAGGAGGTGCCAATTTTTGTTATTACAAAAGCCTAGTATGAAGGAACTTTGTTGTTCTTACATCTGTATCTAAAATGTGTAGTTTTGCTATGTGTACATTTATACCAATATTGGGCTGTACTTGCCAGCTATTGTCATGATTTTATTGTATTCCTATTTGTACCTTTTTTTTTAACCCAAATGATAATTTGTTTTTATTATTGTCCATGATTTTTAACCAAAATCATGAGACTGAAACATTTTTTATTCATTTCAACAGTATATAACCCCTTTAGATGTTATGTATGTTGATTTGACAAAATTGGTGAATTAAAAAAATATTTGGGTTAAAAAATGTTGAGATTGTAGGCTATGGAAGCGTTTCTGTGTACTGTCATTTGCATAAAATGATGCAAAGAATTGGTCAGGCACCAATTTTGGAGATGGATAGGAAGGCTGTAGGGGAGGAGGAGGCCTCTATTAGGGTACAGTATCTTACATTTCGCTGTGCTCTCAATAGATAATACAGTAAAGTTTCCATAGCCAGCAATCTTAACTCTGTTTAATTTTGTACTATTTGATTTTGACTGGAGGTGGCCATGTTTTTTATTACAAAAGCCAAGTAATAAGGAACCTTGTTGTTTTTACATCTGTATCTAAAATGTATAGCTTTGCTATGTGTACATTTACACCAATATTGGGCTGTACTTGCCAGCTATTGTCATGATTTTATTGTATTCCTATTTATACCTTTTTTTTAACCCAAATGATAATTTGTTTTTATTATTGTCCATGATTTTTAACCAAAATCATGAGACTAAAACATTTTTTCTTCACTTCAACAGCATATAACCACTTGAGACGTTATGCATGTTGTTTTGACAAAATTGGTAAATTAAAAATATTTGGGTTAAAAAATGTTGAGATTGTAGGCTAGGGAAGTGTTTCTGTGTACTGTCATTTGCATAAAATGATGCAAAGAATTGGTCAGGCACCAATTTTGGAGATGGATAGGAAGGCTGTAGGGGAGGAGGAGGCCTCTATTAGGGTACAGTATCTAACATTTCGCTGTGCTCTCAATAGATAATACAGTAAAGTTTCCATAGCCAGCTATCTTAACTCTGTTTAATACAGTGGTTCCTCAACATACAATGGTAATTCGTTCCAAACGAGCCATCGTTTGTTGAATCCATCGTATGTTGAGGGATTCGTGCAATGAAAAAGTATAAGAAGCTGTACTCACCTGTCCCCGCCGCTCGCGATGGTGTCCACGCCGCTCCCAATGGTGACCCCGGGCCTCCGCTGGACTCTCCTGGTCTTCTCCGGTCCTCTGCTCTCTTCCGCAAGGCCTTACTGGGCCTGCGTAGCAATGTCATTACGCCGCTGCTTACGCTATTCCTATTGGATGACGTGGGCAGCAGCGTATTGACGTCATCGGAGAGGGCCGAGAAGACACCGGAAGACCAGCGCTTGACCCGGAGGGCACCCCGGAGCATCGTGGAGGGGTAAGTAATACTTACCGCACCACACAGGGAACATTAAGCTGCTATCCGGCAGCAGCTTAAGCATTTTTCGCTGTCGGATAGCACTTGATGCGATGGCCCCGACATAAAAAAGCATCGTATGTCGATGCTGACATCGACATGCGATGGCCTCTGAGAGGCCATCGTATGTCGATTTGATCATATATCGGGGCCATCGTAGGTCGGGGGTGTCACTGTATTGTACTATTTGATTTTGACAGGAGCTGGCAATTTTTTATATTACAAAAGCCTAGTATGAAGGAAGTTTGTTGTTCTTATATCTGTATGTAAAATGTGTAGTTTTGCCATGTGTACATTTATACCAATAGTGGGCTGTACTTGCAAGCCATTATAATGATTTTTTTGTATTCCTATTTGTACCTTTTTTTTAACCCAAATCATAGTTTGTTTTTATTATTGTCCATGATTTTTAAACAAAATCATGAGACTGAAACATTTTTCTTCACTTCAACAGCATATAACCCCTTGAGACGTTTTGTATGCTGATTTGACAACATTGGTGAATTTTAAAAATTTGGGTTAAAAAATGTTGAGAATGTAGGCTATGGAAGCGTTTCTGTGTACTGTCATTTGCATAAAATGATGCAAAGAATTGGTCAGGCACCAATTTTGGAGATGGATAGGAAGGCTGTAGGGGAGGAGGAGGCCTCTATTAAGGCACAGTATCTAACATTTCGCTGTGCTCTCAATAGATAATACAGTAAAGTTTCCATAGCCAGCTATCTTAACTCTGTTTAATATTGTACTATATGATTTTGACAGGAGGTGCCAATTTTTGTTATTACAAAAGCCTAGTATGAAGGAACTTTGTTGTTCTTATATCTGTATCTAAAATGTGTAGTTTTGCTATGTGTACATTTATACCAATATTGGGCTGTACTTGCCAGCTATTGTCATGATTTTATTGTATTCCTATTTGTACCTTTTTTTAACCCAAATTTTAGTTTGTTTTTATTATTGTCCATGATTTTTAACCAAAATCATGAGACTGAAACATTTTTTATTCATTTCAACAGTATATAACCCCTTGAGATGTTATGTATGTTGATTTGACAAAATTGGTGAATTAAAAAAATATTTGGGTTAAAAAATGTTGAGATTGTAGGCTATGGAAGCGTTTCTGTGTACTGTCATTTGCATAAAATGATGCAAAGAATTGGTCAGGCACCAATTTTGGAGATGGATAGGAAGGCTGTAGGGGAGGAGGAGGCCTCTATTAGGGCACAGTATCTAACATTTTGCTGTGCTCCCAATAAATAATACAGTAAAGATTCCATAGCCAGCTATCTTAACTCTGTTTAATATTGTACTATTTGATTTTGACAGGAGGTGCCAATTTTTGTTATTACAAAAGCCTAGTATGAAGGAACTTTGTTGTTCTTACATCTGTATCTAAAATGTGTAGTTTTGCTATGTGTACATTTATACCAATATTGGGCTGTACTTGCCAGCTATTGTCATGATTTTATTGTATTCCTATTTGTACCTTTTTTTTAACCCAAATCTTAGTTTGTTTTTATTATTGTCCATGATTTTTAACCAAAATCATGAGACTGAAACATTTTTTATTCATTTCAACAGTATATAACCCCTTTAGATGTTATGTATGTTGATTTGGCAAAATTGGTGAATTAAAAAAATATTTGGGTTAAAAAATGTTGAGATTGTAGGCTATGGAAGCGTTTCTGTGTACTGTCATTTGCATAAAATGATGCAAAGAATTGGTCAGGCACCAATTTTGGAGATGGATAGGAAGGCTGTAGGGGAGGAGGAGGCCTCTATTAGGGTACAGTATCTTACATTTCGCTGTGCTCTCAATAGATAATACAGTAAAGTTTCCATAGCCAGCTATCTTAACTCTGTTTAATTTTGTACTATTTGATTTTGACTGGAGGTGGCCATGTTTTTTATTACAAAAGCCAAGTAATAAGGAACCTTGTTGTTTTTACATCTGTATCTAAAATGTATAGCTTTGCTATGTGTACATTTACACCAATATTGGGCTGTACTTGCCAGCTATTGTCATGATTTTATTGTATTCCTATTTACACCTTTTTTTAACCCAAATGATAATTTGTTTTTATTATTGTCCATGATTTTTAACCAAAATCATGAGACTAAAACATTTTTTCTTCACTTCAACAGCATATAACCACTTGAGACGTTATGCATGTTGATTTGACAAAATTGGTAAATTAAAAATATTTGGGTTAAAAAATGTTGAGATTGTAGGCTATGGAAGTGTTTCTGTGTACTGTCATTTGCATAAAATGATGCAAAGAATTGGTCAGGCACCAATTTTGGAGATGGATAGGAAGGCTGTAGGGGAGGAGGAGGCCTCTATTAGGGTACAGTATCTAACATTTCGCTGTGCTCTCAATAGATAATACAGTAAAGTTTCCATAGCCAGCTATCTTAACTCTGTTTAATACAGTGGTCCCTCAACATACAATGGTAATTCGTTCCAAACGAGCCATCGTTTGTTGAATCCATCGTATGTTGAGGGATTCGTGCAATGAAAAAGTATAAGAAGCTGTACTCACCTGTCCCCGCCGCTCGCGATGGTGTCCACGCCGCTCCCAATGGTGACCCCGGGCCTCCGCTGGACTCTCCTGGTCTTCTCCGGTCCTCTGCTGTCTTCCGCAAGGCCTTACTGGGCCTGCGTAGCAATGTCATTACGCCGCTGCTTACGCCATTCCTATTGGATGACGTGGGCAGCAGCGTATTGACGTCATCGGAGAGGGCCGAGAAGACACCGGAAGACCAGCGCTTGACCCGGAGGGCACCCCGGAGCATCGTGGAGGGGTAAGTAATACTTACCGCACCACACAGGGAACATTAAGCTGCTATCCGGCAGCAGCTTAAGCATTTTTCGCTGTCGGATAGCACTTGATGCGATGGCCCCGACATAAAAAAGCATCGTATGTCGATGCTGACATCGACATGCGATGGCCTCTGAGAGGCCATCGTATGTCGATTTGATCATATATCGGGGCCATCGTAGGTCGGGGGGGTCACTGTATTGTACTATTTGATTTTGACAGGAGCTGGCAATTTTTTATATTACAAAAGCCTAGTATGAAGGAAGTTTTTTGTTCTTATATCTGTATGTAAAATGTGTAGTTTTGCCATGTGTACATTTATACCAATAGTGGGCTGTACTTGCAAGCCATTATAATGATTTTTTTGTATTCCTATTTGTACCTTTTTTTTTTAACCCAAATCATAGTTTGTTTTTATTATTGTCCATGATTTTTAAACAAAATCATGAGACTGAAACATTTTTCTTCACTTCAACAGCATATAACCCCTTGAGACGTTTTGTATGCTGATTTGACAACATTGGTGAATTTTAAAAATTTGGGTTAAAAAATGTTGAGAATGTAGGCTATGGAAGCGTTTCTGTGTACTGTCATTTGCATAAAATGATGCAAAGAATTGGTCAGGCACCAATTTTGGAGATGGATAGGAAGGCTGTAGGGGAGGAGGAGGCCTCTATTAAGGCACAGTATCTAACATTTCGCTGTGCTCTCAATAGATAATACAGTAAAGTTTCCATAGCCAGCTATCTTAACTCTGTTTAATATTGTACTATATGATTTTGACAGGAGGTGCCAATTTTTGTTATTACAAAAGCCTAGTATGAAGGAACTTTGTTGTTCTTATATCTGTATCTAAAATGTGTAGTTTTGCTATGTGTACATTTATACCAATATTGAGCTGTACTTGCCAGCTATTGTCATGATTTTATTGTATTCCTATTTGTACCTTTTTTTAACCCAAATTTTAGTTTGTTTTTATTATTGTCCATGATTTTTAACCAAAATCATGAGACTGAAACATTTTTTATTCATTTCAACAGTATATAACCCCTTGAGATGTTATGTATGTTGATTTGACAAAATTGGTGAATTAAAAAAATATTTGGGTTAAAAAATGTTGAGATTGTAGGCTATGGAAGCGTTTCTGTGTACTGTCATTTGCATAAAATGATGCAAAGAATTGGTCAGGCACCAATTTTGGAGATGGATAGGAAGGCTGTAGGGGAGGAGGAGGCCTCTATTAGGGCACAGTATCTAACATTTTGCTGTGCTCCCAATAAATAATACAGTAAAGTTTCCATAGCCAGCTATCTTAACTCTGTTTAATTTTGTACTATTTGATTTTGACTGGAGGTGGCCATGTTTTTTATTACAAAAGCCAAGTAATAAGGAACCTTGTTGTTTTTACATCTGTATCTAAAATGTATAGCTTTGCTATGTGTACATTTACACCAATATTGGGCTGTACTTGCCAGCTATTGTCATGATTTTATTGTATTCCTATTTACACCTTTTTTTAACCCAAATGATAATTTGTTTTTATTATTGTCCATGATTTTTAACCAAAATCATGAGACTAAAACATTTTTTCTTCACTTCAACAGCATATAACCACTTGAGACGTTATGCATGTTGATTTGATAAAATTGGTAAATTAAAAATATTTGGGTTAAAAAATGTTGAGATTGTAGGCTATGGAAGTGTTTCTGTGTACTGTCATTTGCATAAAATGATGCAAAGAATTGGTCAGGCACCAATTTTGGAGATGGATAGGAAGGCTGTAGGGGAGGAGGAGGCCTCTATTAGGGTACAGTGTCTAACATTTCGCTGTGCTCTCAATAGATAATACAGTAAAGTTTCCATAGCCAGCTATCTTAACTCTGTTTAATACAGTGGTCCCTCAACATACAATGGTAATTCGTTCCAAACGAGCCATCGTTTGTTGAATCCATCGTATGTTGAGGGATTCGTGCAATGAAAAAGTATAAGAAGCTGTACTCACCTGTCCCCGCCGCTCGCGATGGTGTCCACGCCGCTCCCAATGGTGACCCCGGGCCTCCGCTGGACTCTCCTGGTCTTCTCCGGTCCTCTGCTGTCTTCCGCAAGGCCTTACTGGGCCTGCGTAGCAATGTCATTACGCCGCTGCTTACGCCATTCCTATTGGATGACGTGGGCAGCAGCGTATTGACGTCATCGGAGAGGGCCGAGAAGACACCGGAAGACCAGTGCTTGACCCGGAGGGCACCCCGGAGCATCGTGGAGGGGTAAGTAATACTTACCGCACCACACAGGGAACATTAAGCTGCTATCCGGCAGCAGCTTAAGCATTTTTCGCTGTCGGATAGCACTTGATGCGATGGCCCCGACATAAAAAAGCATCGTATGTCGATGCTGACATCGACATGCGATGGCCTCTGAGAGGCCATCATATGTCGATTTGATCATATATCGGGGCCATCGTAGGTCGGGGGGGTCACTGTATTGTACTATTTGATTTTGACAGGAGCTGGCAATTTTTTATATTACAAAAGCCTAGTATGAAGGAAGTTTTTTGTTCTTATATCTGTATGTAAAATGTGTAGTTTTGCCATGTGTACATTTATACCAATAGTGGGCTGTACTTGCAAGCCATTATAATGATTTTTTTGTATTCCTATTTGTACCTTTTTTTTTTAACCCAAATCATAGTTTGTTTTTATTATTGTCCATGATTTTTAAACAAAATCATGAGACTGAAACATTTTTCTTCACTTCAACAGCATATAACCCCTTGAGACGTTTTGTATGCTGATTTGACAACATTGGTGAATTTTAAAAATTTGGGTTAAAAAATGTTGAGAATGTAGGCTATGGAAGCGTTTCTGTGTACTGTCATTTGCATAAAATGATGCAAAGAATTGGTCAGGCACCAATTTTGGAGATGGATAGGAAGGCTGTAGGGGAGGAGGAGGCCTCTATTAAGGCACAGTATCTAACATTTCGCTGTGCTCTCAATAGATAATACAGTAAAGTTTCCATAGCCAGCTATCTTAACTCTGTTTAATATTGTACTATATGATTTTGACAGGAGGTGCCAATTTTTGTTATTACAAAAGCCTAGTATGAAGGAACTTTGTTGTTCTTATATCTGTATCTAAAATGTGTAGTTTTGCTATGTGTACATTTATACCAATATTGAGCTGTACTTGCCAGCTATTGTCATGATTTTATTGTATTCCTATTTGTACCTTTTTTTAACCCAAATTTTAGTTTGTTTTTATTATTGTCCATGATTTTTAACCAAAATCATGAGACTGAAACATTTTTTATTCATTTCAACAGTATATAACCCCTTGAGATGTTATGTATGTTGATTTGACAAAATTGGTGAATTAAAAAAATATTTGGGTTAAAAAATGTTGAGATTGTAGGCTATGGAAGCGTTTCTGTGTACTGTCATTTGCATAAAATGATGCAAAGAATTGGTCAGGCACCAATTTTGGAGATGGATAGGAAGGCTGTAGGGGAGGAGGAGGCCTCTATTAGGGCACAGTATCTAACATTTTGCTGTGCTCCCAATAAATAATACAGTAAAGTTTCCATAGCCAGCTATCTTAACTCTGTTTAATATTGTACTATTTGATTTTGACAGGAGGTGCCAATTTTTGTTATTACAAAAGCCTAGTATGAAGGAACTTTGTTGTTCTTACATCTGTATCTAAAATGTGTAGTTTTGCTATGTGTACATTTATACCAATATTGGGCTGTACTTGCCAGCTATTGTCATGATTTTATTGTATTCCTATTTGTACCTTTTTTTTAACCCAAATCTTAGTTTGTTTTTATTATTGTCCATGATTTTTAACCAAAATCATGAGACTGAAACATTTTTTATTCATTTCAACAGTATATAACCCCTTTAGATGTTATGTATGTTGATTTGGCAAAATTGGTGAATTAAAAAAATATTTGGGTTAAAAAATGTTGAGATTGTAGGCTATGGAAGCGTTTCTGTGTACTGTCATTTGCATAAAATGATGCAAAGAATTGGTCAGGCACCAATTTTGGAGATGGATAGGAAGGCTGTAGGGGAGGAGGAGGCCTCTATTAGGGTACAGTATCTTACATTTCGCTGTGCTCTCAATAGATAATACAGTAAAGTTTCCATAGCCAGCTATCTTAACTCTGTTTAATTTTGTACTATTTGATTTTGACTGGAGGTGGCCATGTTTTTTATTACAAAAGCCAAGTAATAAGGAACCTTGTTGTTTTTACATCTGTATCTAAAATGTATAGCTTTGCTATGTGTACATTTACACCAATATTGGGCTGTACTTGCCAGCTATTGTCATGATTTTATTGTATTCCTATTTACACCTTTTTTTAACCCAAATGATAATTTGTTTTTATTATTGTCCATGATTTTTAACCAAAATCATGAGACTAAAACATTTTTTCTTCACTTCAACAGCATATAACCACTTGAGACGTTATGCATGTTGATTTGACAAAATTGGTAAATTAAAAATATTTGGGTTAAAAAATGTTGAGATTGTAGGCTATGGAAGTGTTTCTGTGTACTGTCATTTGCATAAAATGATGCAAAGAATTGGTCAGGCACCAATTTTGGAGATGGATAGGAAGGCTGTAGGGGAGGAGGAGGCCTCTATTAGGGTACAGTATCTAACATTTCGCTGTGCTCTCAATAGATAATACAGTAAAGTTTCCATAGCCAGCTATCTTAACTCTGTTTAATACAGTGGTCCCTCAACATACAATGGTAATTCGTTCCAAACGAGCCATCGTTTGTTGAATCCATCGTATGTTGAGGGATTCGTGCAATGAAAAAGTATAAGAAGCTGTACTCACCTGTCCCCGCCGCTTGCGATGGTGTCCACGCCGCTCCCAATGGTGACCCCGGGCCTCCGCTGGACTCTCCTGGTCTTCTCCGGTCCTCTGCTGTCTTCCGCAAGGCCTTACTGGGCCTGCGTAGCAATGTCATTACGCCGCTGCTTACGCCATTCCTATTGGATGACGTGGGCAGCAGCGTATTGACGTCATCGGAGAGGGCCGAGAAGACACCGGAAGACCAGCGCTTGACCCGGAGGGCACCCCGGAGCATCGTGGAGGGGTAAGTAATACTTACCGCACCACACAGGGAACATTAAGCTGCTATCCGGCAGCAGCTTAAGCATTTTTCGCTGTCGGATAGCACTTGATGCGATGGCCCCGACATAAAAAAGCATCGTATGTCGATGCTGACATCGACATGCGATGGCCTCTGAGAGGCCATCGTATGTCGATTTGATCATATATCGGGGCCATCGTAGGTCGGGGGGGTCACTGTATTGTACTATTTGATTTTGACAGGAGCTGGCAATTTTTTATATTACAAAAGCCTAGTATGAAGGAAGTTTGTTGTTCTTATATCTGTATGTAAAATGTGTAGTTTTGCCATGTGTACATTTATACCAATAGTGGGCTGTACTTGCAAGCCATTATAATGATTTTTTTGTATTCCTATTTGTACCTTTTTTTTTTAACCCAAATCATAGTTTGTTTTTATTATTGTCCATGATTTTTAAACAAAATCATGAGACTGAAACATTTTTCTTCACTTCAACAGCATATAACCCCTTGAGACGTTTTGTATGCTGATTTGACAACATTGGTGAATTTTAAAAATTTGGGTTAAAAAATGTTGAGAATGTAGGCTATGGAAGCGTTTCTGTGTACTGTCATTTGCATAAAATGATGCAAAGAATTGGTCAGGCACCAATTTTGGAGATGGATAGGAAGGCTGTAGGGGAGGAGGAGGCCTCTATTAAGGCACAGTATCTAACATTTCGCTGTGCTCTCAATAGATAATACAGTAAAGTTTCCATAGCCAGCTATCTTAACTCTGTTTAATATTGTACTATATGATTTTGACAGGAGGTGCCAATTTTTGTTATTACAAAAGCCTAGTATGAAGGAACTTTGTTGTTCTTATATCTGTATCTAAAATGTGTAGTTTTGCTATGTGTACATTTATACCAATATTGAGCTGTACTTGCCAGCTATTGTCATGAGTTTATTGTATTCCTATTTTTTTTTGTATTCCTTTTTTATTGTATTCCTTTTTTAACCCAAATCATAGTTTTTTTTTATTATTGTCCATGATTTTTAAACAAAATCATAAGACTGAAACATTTTTCTTCACTTCAACAGCATATAACCCCTTGAGACGTTATGTATGCTGATTTGACAACATTGGTGAATTTTAAAAATTTGGGTTAAAAAATGTTGAGAATGTAGGCTATGGAAGCGTTTCTGTGTACTGTCATTTGCATAAAATGATGCAAAGAATTGGTCAGGCACCAATTTTGGAGATGGATAGGAAGGCTGTAGGGGAGGAGGAGGCCTCTATTAGGGCACTGTATCTAACATTTCGCTGTGCTCTCAATAGATAATACAGTAAAGTTTCCATAGCCAGCTATCTTAACTCTGTTTAATATTGTACTATTTGATTTTGACAGGAGGTGCCAATTTTTGTTATTACAAAAGCCTAGTATGAAGGAACTTTGTTGTTCTTACATCTGTATCTAAAATGTGTAGTTTTGCTATGTGTACATTTATACCAATATTGGGCTGTACTTGCCAGCTATTGTCATGATTTTATTGTATTCCTATTTGTACCTTTTTTTTAACCCAAATCTTAGTTTGTTTTTATTATTGTCCATGATTTTTAACCAAAATCATGAGACTGAAACATTTTTTATTCATTTCAACAGTATATAACCCTTTGAGATGTTATGTATGTTGATTTGACAAAATTGGTGAATTAAAAAAATATTTGGGTTAAAAAATGTTGAGATTGTAGGCTATGGAAGCGTTTCTGTGTACTGTCATTTGCATAAAATGATGCAAAGAATTGGTCAGGCACCAATTTTGGAGATGGATAGGAAGGCTGTAGGGGAGGAGGAGGCCTCTATTAGGGCACAGTATCTAACATTTCGCTGTGCTCCCAATAGATAAAACAGTAAAGTTTCCATAGCCAGCTATCTTAACTCTGTTTAATATTGTACTATATGATTTTGACAGGAGGTGCCAATTTTTGTTATTACAAAAGCCTAGTATGAAGGAACTTTGTTGTTCTTATATCTGTATCTAAAATGTGTAGTTTTGCTATGTGTACATTTATACCAATATTGGGCTGTACTTGCCAGCTATTGTAATGATTTTATTGTATTCCTATTTGTACCTTTTTTTTTTAACCCAAATCATAGTTTATTTTTATTATTGTCCATGATTTTTAACCAAAATCATGAGACTGAAACATTTTTCATTAATTTCAACAGCATATAACCCCTTGAGACGTTATGTATGTTGATTTGACAAAATTGGTGAATTAAAAAAAATTTGGGTTAAAAAATGTTGAGATTGTAGGCTATGGAAGCGTTTCTGTGTACTGTCATTTGCATAAAATGATGCAAAGAATTGGTCAGGCACCAATTTTGGAGATGGATAGGAAGGCTGTAGCGGAGGAGGAGGCCTCTATTAGGGCACAGTATCTAACATTTCGCTGTGCTCTCAATAGATAATACAGTAAAGTTTCCATAGCCAGCTATCTTAACTCTGTTTAATTTTGTACTATTTGATTTTGACTGGAGGTGGCCATGTTTTTTATTACAAAAGCCAAGTAAGAAGGAACCTTGTTGTTTTTACATCTGTATCTAAAATGTATAGCTTTGCTATGTGTACATTTACACCAATATTGTGCTGTACTTGCCAGCTATTGTCATGATTTTATTGTATTCCTATTTATACCTTTTTTTTAACCCAAATGATAATTTGTTTTTATTATTGTCCATGATTTTTAACCAAAATCATGAGACTAAAACATTTTTTCTTCACTTCAACAGCATATAACCACTTGAGACGTTATGTATGTTGATTTGACAAAATTGGTGAATTAAAAAAAATTTGGGTTAAAAAATGTTGAGATTGTATACTATGGAAGCGTTTCTGTGTACTGTCATGTGCATAAAATGATGCAAAGAATTGGTCAGGCACCAATTTTGGAGATGGATAGGAAGGCTGTAGGGGAGGAGGAGGCCTCTATTAGGGCACAGTATCTAACATTTCGCTGTGCTCCCAATAGATAATACAGTAAAGTTTCCATAGCCAGCTATCTTAACTCTGTTTAACCCCTTAAGGACATAGGGCGTATCCATACGCCCCCGTTTCCAAGTCCTAAAGGACCGAGGGCGTATGGATACGCCCTGAGCATTTGCGGCCCCCACCGCTAGCCGGAGGGGAGCCGGAGCCGGATGCCTGCTGAAATCGTTCAGCAGGCATCCCGGCATATCGCCCAGGGGGGTCATTATGTCCCCCCATGTCGGCGATTGCCGCAGATCGCTGGACAATTCAGTCCAGTGATCTGCGGCAGATTCCGGGTCAATCGGGTCTCCAGTGACCCGATGACCCGGAATTACTGGCTGATCGGGGCCGCCCCGAACAGCCATTGCCAGCATGGGTGAGGTGGCACTGGTGCCACCTCACGATCGCCCTGATTCGTCGGCCGGATTACCGGCCGACCAATCAGGGCGCCTGCTGCGGGTGTCACTCCCGCAACCCGCTCCGCCCCTCTTTCGGAGTACGTGAGCGGGTGCGGGAAGACGACCCCCGGTGCTGGGGACTCCGATCCCCGGCGTCCCTGTTGGGATCGGGGCCCCAGGAGCAGCGGCGGCGGAGACGACGAGGGACTGACCTGTGCTGCTGGATCGTTGGAGGTGAGTGACAGCTTCCTGCTGTTGCTTAGCAACAGCTCCCAGCATGCAACAAGGGCATGCTGGGAGCTGTAGTTATGCAACAGCAGGAAGCAGACCACCACAACTCCCAGCATGCCCTTATGGGCATGCTGGGACTTGTAGTTTTGCAACAGCTGGAGGCACATTCTTTCTATGGAAAAGTGTACCTTCAGCTGTTGTGTAACTACAACTCCCAGCTTGCACAATCAGCTAAAGTGCATGCTGGGAGTTGTAGTGGTGCATCTGGTGGTTGCATAACTACAACTCCCAGCATGCCCGTTGGCTGTCGGTGACTGCTGAGAGTTGTAGTTTTGCAACAGCTGAAGGCACACTGAGTTAAGTAGTAAACCAGTGTGTCTCCAGCTGTTGCATAACTACAATCCCCAGCATCCCCAGCCAATGTAGTATGCCTCCGGCTGTTGCATAACTACAAGACCCAGCATGCCCTTCCGCTGTCCGTACATGCTGGGGGTTGTAGCTTTTGCAACAGCTGAAGGCACACTGGTTGCAAAACACTGAGTTTGTTACCAAACTCGGTGTTTCACAACCTGTGTGTCTCCAGCTGTTGCAAAACTACAACTCCCAGCATGCACTGATAGACCGTACATGCTGGGAGTTGTAGTTTTGCAACAGCTGGATGTTTCCCCCCCCCCAATGTGAATGTACAGGGTACACTCACATGGGCGGAGGATTACAGTAAGTATCCGGCTGCAAGTTTGAGCTGCGGCAAATTTTCTGTCGCAGCTCAAACTGCCAGCGAGAAACTACTGTGAACCCCCCGCCCATGCGACTGTACCCTAAAAACACTACACTACACTAACACAAAATAAAGTAAAAAACACTACATATACACATACCCCTACACAGCCCCCCTCCCCTCCCCAATAAAAATGAAAAACGTCTGGTACGTCACTGTTTCCAAAACGGAGCCTCCAGTGGTTGCAAAACTACAACTCCCAGCATGCACTTATAGACCCTACATGCTGGGAGTTGTAGTTTTGCAACAGCTGGATGTTCCCCCCCCCCCCCCAATGTAAATGTACAGGGTACACTCACATGGGCGGAGGATTACAGTAAGTATCCGGCTGCAAGTTTGAGCTGCGTCAAATTTTCTGCCGCAGCTCAAACTGCCAGCGAGAAACTACTGTGAACCCCCGTTCGTGTGACTGTACCCTAAAAACACTACACTACACTACCACAAAATAAAATAAAAAGTAAAAAACACTACATATACACATACCCCTCCACAGCCCCCCTCCCCTCCCCAATAAAAATGAAAAACGTCTGGTACGCCACTGTTTCCAGAACGGAGCCTCCAGCTGTTGCAAAACAACTACTCCCAGTATTGCCAGATAGCCACTGACTGTCCAGGCATGCTGGGAGTTTTACAACAGCTGGAGGCCCCCTGTTTGGGAATCACTGGCGTAGAATACCCATATGTCCACCCCTATGTAATCCCTAATTTAGGCCTCAAATGCGCATGGCACTCTCACTTTGGAGCCCTGTCGTATTTCAAGGCAACAGTTTAGGGTCACATATGGGGTATCGCCGTACTCGGGAGAAATTGGGCTTCACATTTTGTGGGGTATTTTTTGCTATTACCCTTTTTAAAAATGTAAAATTTTTGGGAAACCAAGCATTTTAGGTAAAAAAAATATAATTTTTTTTGACATATTCTAAAGTCGTGAAACACCTGTGGGGTATTAAGGTTCACTTTACCCCTTGTTACGTTCCCTGAGGAGTCTAGTTTCCAAAATGGTATGCCATGTGTGTTTTTTTGCTGTTCTGGCACCATAGGGGCTTCATAAAGGTGACATGCCCCCCAAAAACCATTTGACGCTCCTTCCCTTCTGATCCCTCTACTGCGCCCGCTGAACAATTAACATAGACATATGAGGTATGTGCTTACTCGAGAGAAATTGGCTTTCAAATACAAGTAAAAATTTTCTCCTTTTTACCCCTTTCAAAAATGCAAAAATTGGGTCTACAAGAAAATGCGAGTGTAAAAAATGAAGATTTTGAATTTTCTCCTTCACTTTGCTGCTATTCCTGTGAAACACCTAAAGGGTTAATACACTTACTGAATGTCATTTTGAATACTTTGGGGGGTGTAGTTTTTATAATGGGGTCTTTTATGGGGCATTTCTAATATGAAGGCCCTTCAAATCCACTTCAAACGTGAACTGGTCCATGAAAAATAGCGAGTTTGAAAATTTTGTGAAAAATTTCAAAATTGCTGCTGAACTTTGAAGCCCTCTGGTGTCTTCCAAAAGTAAAAACTCATAAATTTTATGATGCAAACATAAAGTAGACATATTGTATATGTGAACCCAAAAAAATATATATTTTGAATATCCATTTTCCTTACAAGCAGAGAGCTTCAAAGTTAGAAAAATGCAAAATTTTCATTTTTTTCATCAAATTTGGTGATTTTTCACCAAGAAAGGATGCAAGTTACCATAAAATTTTACCACTAAGTTAAAGTAGAATATGTCACGAAAAAACAATCTCGGAATCAGAATGATAACTAAAAGCATTCCAGAGTTATTAATGTTTAAAGTGACAGTGGTCAGAATTGCAAAAAACGCTCCGGTCCTTAAGGTGAAAAATGGCTCGGTCCTTAAGGGGTTAATCTTGTACTATTTGATTTTGACAGGAGGTGCCAATTTTTGTTATTACAAAAGCCTAGTATGAAGGAACTTTGTTGTTCTTACATCTGTATCTAAAATGTGTAGTTTTGCTATGTGTACATTTATACCAATATTGGGCTGTACTTGCCAGCTATTGTCATGATTTTATTGTATTCCTATTTGTACCTTTTTTTTAACCCAAATTTTAGTTTGTTTTTATTATTGTCCATGATTTTTAACCAAAATCATGAGACTGAAACATTTTTTATTCATTTCAACAGTATATAACCCCTTGAGATGTTATGTATGCTGATTTGACAACATTGGTGAATTTTTAAAAATTGGGTTAAAAAATGTTGAGAATGTAGGCTATGGAAGCGTTTCTGTGTACTGTTTGTTGCATAAAATGATGCAAAGAATTGATCAGGCACCAATTTTGGAGATGGATAGGAAGGCTGTAGGGGAGGAGGAGGCCTCTATTAGGGTACAGTATCTAACATTTCGCTGTGCTCTGAATAGAAAATACAGTAAAGTTTCCATAGCCAGCTATCTTAACTCTGTTTAATACAGTGGTCCCTCAACATACGATGGTAATTCGTTCCAAACGAGCCATCGTTTGTCGAATCCATCGTATGTTGAGGGATTCGTGCAATGTAAAGTATAAGAAGCTGTACTCACCGGATCCCGCTGCTCCCAATGGTGACCCCGGGCCTCCGCTGGACTCTCCTGGTCTTCTCCGGTCCTCTCCTTTCTTCCGCAAGGCCTTACTGGGCCTGCGTAGCGACGTCATTACGCCGCTGCGTATGCCATTCCTATTGGATGACGTGGGCAGCAGCGTATTGACATCATCAGAGAGGGCCGAGAAGACACCGGAAGATCAGCGCTGGACTCGGAGGGCACCCCGGAGCATCGTGGAGGGGTAAGTAATACTTACCGCACCACACAGGGAACATTAAGCGGCTATTTGGCAGCAGCTTAAGCATTTTTCGCTGCCGGATAGCACTTGATGCGATGGCCCCGACATAAAAAAGCATCGTATGTCGATGCTGACATCGACATGCGATGGCCTCTGAGAGGCCATCGTATGTCGATTTGATCATATGTCGGGGCCATCGTAGGTCGGGGGTGTCACTGTATTGTACTATTTAATTTTGACAGGAGCTGGCAATTTTTTATATTACAAAAGCCTAGTATGAAGGAAGTTTGTTGTTCTTATATCTGTATGTAAAATGTGTAGTTTTGCCATGTGTACATTTATACCAATAGTGGGCTGTACTTGCAAGCCATTGTAATGATTTTTTTGTATTCCTAATTGTACCTTTTTTTTTTAACCCAAATCATAGTTTGTTTTAATTATTGTCCATGATTTTTAAACAAAATCATGAGACTGAAACATTTTTCTTCACTTCAACAGCATATAACCCCTTGAGACGTTATGTATGCTGATTTGACAACATTGGTGAATTTTAAAAATTTGGGTTAAAAAATGTTGAGAATGTAGGCTATGGAAGCGTTTCTGTGTACTGTCATTTGCATAAAATGATGCAAAGAATTGGTCAGGCACCAATTTTGGAGATGGATAGGAAGGCTGTAGGGGAGGAGGAGGCCTCTATTAGGGCACAGTATCTAACATTTCGCTGTGCTCTCAATAGATAATACAGTAAAGTTTCCATAGCCAGCTATCTTAACTCTGTTTAATATTGTACTATTTGATTTTGACAGGAGGTGGCCATGTTTTTTTATTACAAAAGCCAAGTAAGAAGGAACCTTTTCGTTTTTACATCTGTATCTAAAATGTGTAGTTTTGCTATGTGTACATTTATACCAATATTGGTCTGTACTTGCCAGCTATTGTCATGATTTTATTGTATTCCTATTTGAACCTTTTTTTTAACCCAAATCTTAGTTTGTTTTTATTATTGTCCATGATTTTTAACCAAAATCATGAGACTGAAACATTTTTTATTCATTTCAACAGTATATAACCCCTTGAGACGTTATGTATGTTGATTTGACAAAATTGGTGAATTAAAAAAAATATTTGGGTTAAAAAATGTTGAGATTGTAGGCTATGGAAGCGTTTCTGTGTACTGTCATTTGCATAAAATGATGCAAAGAATTGGTAAGGCACCAATTTTGGAGATGGATAGGAAGGCTGTAGGGGAGGAGGAGGCCTCTATTAGGGCGCAGTGTCTAACATTTCGCTGTGCTCTCAATATATAATACAGTAAAGTTTCCATAGCCAGCTATCTTAACTCTGTTTAATTTTGTACTATTTGATTTTGACAGGAGGTGGCCATGTTTTTTTATTACAAAAGCCAAGTAAGAAGGAACCTTTTTGTTTTTACATCTGTATCTAAAATGTATAGCTTTGCTATGTGTACATTTACACCAATATTAGGCTGTACTTGCCAGCTATTGTCATGATTTTATTGTATTCCTATTTATACCTTTTTTTAACCCAAATAATAATTTGTTTTTAATATTGTCCATGATTTTTAACTAAAATCATGAGACTAAAACATTTTTTCTTCACTTCAACAGCATATAACCACTTGAGACGTTATGCATGTTGATTTGACAAAATTGGTAAATTAAAAAAATTTGGGTTAAAAAATGTTGAGAATGTAGGCTATGGAAGCGTTTCTGTGTACTGTCATTTGCATAAAATGATGCAAAGAATTGGTCAGGCACCAATTTTGGAGATGGATAGGAAGGCTGTAGGGGAGGAGGAGGCCTCTATTAGGGCACAGTATCTAACATTTCGCTGTGCTCTCAATAGATAATACAGTAAAGTTTCCATAGCCAGCTATCTTAACTCTGTTTAATATTGTACTATATGATTTTGACAGGAGGTGCCAATTTTTGTTATTACAAAAGCCTAGTATGAAGGAACTTTGTTGTTCTTATATCTGTATCTAAAATGTGTAGTTTTGCTATGTGTACATTTATACCAATATTGGGCTGTACTTGCCAGCTATTGTCATGATTTTATTCTATTCCTATTTGTACCTTTTTTTTTTAACCCAAATCATAGTTTGTTTTTATTATTGTCCATGATTTTTAACCAAAATCATGAGACTGAAACATTTTTTATTCATTTCAACAGTATATAACCCCTTGAGACGTCATGTATGTTGATTTGACAAAATTGGTGAATTAAAAAAATTTGGGTTAAAAAATGTTGAGATTGTAGGCTATGGAAGCGTTTCTGTGTACTGTCATTTGCATAAAATGATGCAAAGAATTGGTAAGGCACCAATTTTGGAGATGGATAGGAAGGCTGTAGGGGAGGAGGAGGCCTCTATTAGGGCACAGTGTCTAACATTTTGCTGTGCTCTCAATATATAATACAGTAAAGTTTCCATAGCCAGCTATCTTAACTCTGTTTAATTTTGTACTATTTGATTTTGACAGGAGGTGGCCATGTTTTTTTTATTACAAAAGCCAAGTAAGAAGGAACCTTTTTGTTTTTACATCTGTATCTAAAATGTATAGCTTTGCCATGTGTACATTTACACCAATATTAGGCTGTACTTGCCAGCTATTGTCATGATTTTATTGTATTCCTATTTATACCTTTTTTTAACCTAAATAATAATTTGTTTTTATTATTGTCCATGATTTTTAACCAAAATCATGAGACTAAAACATTTTTTCTTCACTTCAACAGCATATAACCACTTGAGACGTTATGCATGTTGATTTGACAAAATTGGTAACTTAAAAATATTTGGGTTAAAAAATGTTGAGAATGTAGGCTATGGAAGCGTTTCTGTGTACTGTCATTTGCATAAAATGATGCAAAGAATTGGTCAGGCACCAATTTTGGAGATGGATAGGAAGGCTGTAGGGGAGGAGGAGGCCTCTATAAGGGCCCAGTATCTAACATTTCGCTGTGCTCTCAATAGATAATACAGTAAAGTTTCCATAGCCAGCTATCTTAACTCTGTTTAATATTGTACTATATGATTTTGACAGGAGGTGCCAATTTTTGTTATTACAAAAGCCTAGTATGAAGGAACTTTGTTGTTCTTATATCTGTATCTAAAATGTGTAGTTTTGCTATGTGTACATTTATACCAATATTGGGCTGTACTTGCCAGCTATTGTCATGAGTTTATTGTATTCCTATTTTTTTTTGTATTCCTTTTTTATTGTATTCCTTTTTTAACCCAAATCATAGTTTGTTTTTATTATTGTCCATGATTTTTAAACAAAATCATAAGACTGAAACATTTTTCTTCACTTCAACAGCATATAACCCCTTGAGACGTTATGTATGCTGATTTGACAACATTGGTGAATTTTAAAAATTTTTGTTAAAAAATGTTGAGAATGTAGGCTATGGAAGCATTTCTGTGTACTGTCATTTGCATAAAATGATGCAAAGAATTGGTCAGGCACCAATTTTGGAGATGGATAGGAAGGCTGTAGGGGAGGAGGAGGCCTCTATTAGGGCACAGTATCTAACATTTCGCTGTGCTCTCAATAGATAATACAGTAAAGTTTCCATAGCCAGCTATCTTAACTCTGTTTAATATTGTACTATTTGATTTTGACAGGAGGTACCAATTTTTGTTATTACAAAAGCCTAGTATGAAGGAACTTTGTTGTTCTTACATCTGTATCTAAAATGTGTAGTTTTGCTATGTGTACATTTATACCAATATTGGGCTGTACTTGCCAGCTATTGTCATGATTTTATTGTATTCCTATTTGTACCTTTTTTTTAACCCAAATCTTAGTTTGTTTTTATTATTGTCCATGATTTTTAACCAAAATCATGAGACTGAAACATTTTTTATTCATTTCAACAGTATATAACCCCTTGAGATGTTATGTATGTTGATTTGACAAAATTGGGGAATTAAAAAAATATTTGGGTTAAAAAATGTTGAGATTGTAGGCTATGGAAGCGTTTCTGTGTACTGTCATTTGCATAAAATGATGCAAAGAATTGGTCAGGCACCAATTTTGGAGATGGATAGGAAGGCTGTAGGGGAGGAGGAGGCCTCTATTAGGGTACAGTATCTTACATTTCGCTGTGCTCTCAATAGATAATACAGTAAAGTTTCCATAGCCAGCTATCTTAACTCTGTTTAATTTTGTACTATTTCATTTTGACTGGAGGTGGCCTTGTTTTTTATTACAAAAGCCAAGTAATAAGGAACCTTGTTGTTTTTACATCTGTATCTAAAATGTATAGCTTTGCTATGTGTACATTTACACCAATATTGGGCTGTACTTGCCAGCTATTGTCATGATTTTATTGTATTCCTATTTATACCTTTTTTTAACCCAAATGATAATTTGTTTTTATTATTGTCCATGATTTTTAACCAAAATCATGAGACTAAAACATTTTTTCTTCACTTCAACAGCATATAACCACTTGAGACGTTATGCATGTTGATTTGACAAAATTGGTAAATTAAAAATATTTGGGTTAAAAAATGTTGAGATTGTAGGCTATGGAAGTGTTTCTGTGTACTGTCATTTGCATAAAATGATGCAAAGAATTGGTCAGGCACCAATTTTGGAGATGGATAGGAAGGCTGTAGGGGAGGAGGAGGCCTCTATTAGGGTACAGTATCTAACATTTCGCTGTGCTCTCAATAGATAATACAGTAAAGTTTCCATAGCCAGCTATCTTAACTCTGTTTAATACAGTGGTCCCTCAACATACAATGGTAATTCGTTCCAAACGAGCCATCGTTTGTTGAATCCATCGTATGTTGAGGGATTCGTGCAATGAAAAAGTATAAGAAGCTGTACTCACCTGTCCCCGCCGCTCGCGATGGTGTCCACGCCGCTCCCAATGGTGACCCCGGGCCTCCGCTGGACTCTCCTGGTCTTCTCCGGTCCTCTGCTGTCTTCCGCAAGGCCTTACTGGGCCTGCGTAGCAATGTCATTACGCCGCTGCTTACGCCATTCCTATTGGATGACGTGGGCAGCCGCGTATTGACGTCATCGGAGAGGGCCGAGAAGACACCGGAAGACCAGCGCTTGACCCGGAGGGCACCCCGGAGCATCGTGGAGGGGTAAGTAATACTTACCGCACCACACAGGGAACATTAAGCTGCTATCCGGCAGCAGCTTAAGCATTATTCGCTGTCGGATAGCACTTGATGCGATGGCCCCGACATAAAAAAGCATCGTATGTCGATGCTGAGATCGACATGCGATGGCCTCTGAGAGGCCATCGTATGTCGATTTGATCATATATCGGGGCCATCGTAGGTCGGGGGTGTCACTGTATTGTACTATTTGATTTTGACAGGAGCTGGCAATTTTTTATATTACAAAAGCCTAGTATGAAGGAAGTTTGTTGTTCTTATATCTGTATGTAAAATGTGTAGTTTTGCCATGTGTACATTTACACCAATAGTGGGCTGTACTTGCAAGCCATTATAATGATTTATTTGTATTCCTATTTGTACCTTTTTTTTTTAACCCAAATCATAGTTTGTTTTTATTATTGTCCATGATTTTTAAACAAAATCATGAGACTGAAACATTTTTCTTCACTTCAACAGCATATAACCCCTTGAGACGTTTTGTATGCTGATTTAACAACATTGGTGAATTTTAAAAATTTGGGTTAAAAAATGTTGAGAATGTAGGCTATGGAAGCGTTTCTGTGTACTGTCATTTGCATAAAATGATGCAAAGAATTGGTCAGGCACCAATTTTGGAGATGGATAGGAAGGCTGTAGGGGAGGAGGAGGCCTCTATTAAGGCACAGTATCTAACATTTCGCTGTGCTCTCAATAGATAATACAGTAAAGTTTCCATAGCCAGCTATCTTAACTCTGTTTAATATTGTACTATATGATTTTGACAGGAGGTGCCAATTTTTGTTATTACAAAAGC